>NW_017306502.1:889404-929212 GCF_000935625.1 Nanorana parkeri
ATATTTTTAAGGTTTTTTACTTTACTGGTTGTGGCTTTGGGAGAATATCAGCGGTCTAAACAGACCCCTGATATTTTCCTTTTAAAATAGAAAAAGAGATTGAGGACACAGAGTCCTCAATCTCTTTTTCTGCATCCCCTGTTATCAATGAACAGGAATCCTCTACACTGAGTGTTTCTGTTCATTCATTGTGGATATAGCATGTTTACCATGTCCACAATCACTTCCCATTCATTCATAATTGGGGACGCAGTAAACATACTCTGTCCTCAATGTTTTACAAACACTCAGCGATCACTGAGTACTTGTACCCGCTCTCCATCCTGACTCGCTGTCACAGGATGCTGAGCCGGCAGTGTGGGGAGGTGTTAGAGGGGACACAGAGCAGCACACAGCAGGGAGGAGAGAAACCAGGCATGCAATGGAATTTCGGCTGAAAGATGGCAATTTCGGCATTTTGCCAAAAGATCGATTTTCGCCCGGTATGTTTTGGTGGCCAAAATTTCTGTGCATCCCTAATATTTATAATATATATAATTCCCTTTACATCAGTTTGTATAATATTAAGTATAATTTTTATTTTATTATATTTTATTTTTACTGTATTATGTTTATTATACTTTTGATTTCCATTATTATGAATTTTACATATATAAACTGGATGGCAGAATTGTGGATGGTATATGTGTCATCTAGGTTTCTCACATACACATGGTAAGGGCTCCAGGGTTTATAATGATATGGAGAAAACAAACATTTTATTTTCTCAGTTCTTAATAGGCCCTCTTCTGGGTTCCAGAGCCCAGAAGCTTTGTAGTTGCTTTGGGTGGAAAAAAATACCTGTATTCCAATGTCCACAGCTAACCTATTAGCCAGAACTTCTTATTATTAGTCTCAGCTGTCTATTAGTGATGAGTAGTGATGAGCTGACTGTACCTGGGTTAGGTTTACAGGACATTCAGTGAACAGAATTGCAGGAGTGAGCAGTAATTGGCCTTAGTGGAAGCAGAATCAAACCACACTCCAGTGCACACACCAGGAGAAAGCAGGCAAATTTAATCTGGAAAAAAACAAAAAATACAGTGTCTTTTTTCTGCGACAGAAGGCAGACCAATTGTACAGATTTGCTGCACAGCATGTACTCTTTTATTGCCAGGATGCAATTTCAAAGGGAATAATACACTGGGGGGGAATTTATCAAAACTGGAGCAGACAGAATCTGGAGCAGTTCCCCATGGCAACCAATCAGCTCCTTTCTTCAGTTTGTTCAGTAAGATTTGAAAATGAAAGAGGGAAGCTGATTGGTTGCCATGCACAGCTGCTCCAAACTTTGTCTGCTCCAGGTTTGATAAATTCCCCCACTGTCTTTTTTTTAAGACAGAAGACAGAAAGCTTATACAAGCTTTCTGTGTACTCCTTTTTTTGTCGGGGTGTAATTCTAGAGGGAGAGAGCAGGCAAATTGAATCTGGAAATAAAATATAATAGTGTCTTTTTTCTAAAACAAATATTATACACATTTGATGCACAGTTTGTAAGCCTTTTCTGATAGGCAGCAATTTCAGAGGGCGGAACCAGGCAGTTTATAATGAAGGGATCACTGTTTATACTACTTCAGAGAGACCATACCTACAAATATGTTGATTGAGGCAGTGCACTTAAGTAGGCCCCAAAAAAGGAGACAAACATCATGACTTAGCCTGCATCAAAACCAAAAATATTTCCCCCCTAAGGAGCAGCATATGGAAACATTAGGTGTACTTTTTAGTGCTTAACCATCATAATGCAATGCAAACATTAATGGGCAAAGCAGAGACAATCCTGCTTAAAAAAAAACGATCGATTTTTGCAATTTAGAAATAGCTGAGGAAACATTCGGTGTTGGGGTGTTTTATAGTGCTGAACGACTGTAACCCAACACAAATATTGATGTGAAACGTAGCACTGACCCTGCAAAAATGTTTTAACAACTGAGAAACAGCTGTAGAGGCAGCACAAGATGGTAATATTTGCACGCCTACAGTGGTGGCAGGAGATGGTTAAAGGTGTTGGGTCAGCAGTGTTGGAAGAAGCTGGTAACGGTGGCAGAAAGTGGCATTTGTTACAGGCCTGCAGTGGTGTAAGGTGATGGTGGTATAATAATGTCCAGATTGAAACCGAAAATGTCATTAGCATCAGCAGCAGGGACTTGGTACTCATCACTGATACAGGACTGGTTTCATTTTATAAAGGTGAGCCAGTCAACTGTATCTCTTTGCAGGGCAGCCCAGCAGCACAACTGCATTCTGGGCAAGCTCTGACCAGTGGTCCATCCTAATGACCCAATAGTTATGAGTGAAGGGTGTCAACATCCGGCCTTTACCATATACAATCAGAGATAATATTGGACAGGCACTGCCTATACCTGCTGCCAGCAGACATCCCTTGGTGCTGCAAACTAAAGAAGGACTGGAAAGCCTTCCTTAGGCAGCCACTGCTGTTCCTCCTTTCACTGACAGTAGGATCCAAGCAATGTTGGTTATAAATGGAGATGCTGCCAGTCTCTGGAAAAGAACAGTCCATCCTCCAGATGTTTAATTTTTTTGCTTCCTCTATGATGGGAGTATGAAATCTGGCATTTTCCCCTTATAATGTGGATCCAAAAGGTTTTTCAACCAGTAGTGGCCCCTCTCCTTAATGCAGGCACTACAGCATTAATGAGCCCTTCTGCCACAAATTTCCAGAGGCAGAGGAACCCGAGTCCTCATGGTCATCAACTAACTCCCCCTACCCATGTATAACTCCCAATGTTTGGGAGGATTAAAATGTACCCCTTGAAGCCGTTCCCATATCCTCCTCCTCCTCAATGCTGACACCACAACCTTTCTCCTCATGCTCTTCTTGTGCCTGGTGCTGCCTCATGGGGATGGAGTCAAGATAAAGCAGGCCCTTAGACACCAGGAGGTCCTCCTCTTTCTCCTGCTGCTGCTGTGCCTCCAGTGTCAGTCTATTACACCACATAGTTTGTGCTCCAGCAGGAACACCACAGGGATCGTGTCACTAATACCTGCCTTGTCACGGCTCACCATTCTGGTTGCCTTTTCAAATGTTGACTTGTCCTTAATGGGGATTCAAAGAGATGGCGAAAAAAACCCAGACCCCCCTGAGCCTGCCCTTGTGGTATACTCTCAAAAATGCTTGTTGACAGCTCGCTTATGCAGGTGCAGCATGGTTAAGTTGGAGTTCCAGTGTGTGGGTGTATTGCATATCAGACAGTTTGCAGGCAAGTTGAGTTGCATAGTTACATAGCTGTACATAGTTACATATTATTTGAGGTTGAATAAAGACACAGGTACATCCAGTTCAACCTATGTGAGCGTGTGTATGTGTACAATTCATAAGAGTATCTGTACCCCTGCATGTTGTGTTCCCTTAAGAAAGTATCTAAAAGGTTCTTGAATGAGTCAATACTCTCAACTGATACCACTGCTTGTGAATGGGAGTTCCACAATTTTACCATCTAAGGGCTAGTTCACACCAAGCACGTTCCAGGAGCAGAGCAGTGCAGTTACAGACCGGATCAAAACTGCGTCCAATGTATTCCAATGGTATTTTGGGCTGTAGTCCACACCGCAGCGTTCAGTTCCATGTTACATGTAAAAAAACTGCAGCAAGCCCTATTTTACCTCCTCTGGAACGCATGCAAATGCATAAAAACTGCATTCAAACGCACTGGAACGCACTGAAAGTCCATTTTAAACTCACACTTTTTCATTTTTTGCAAAAACGGCCATGAACGCATTGAAAACGCGGCAAAAAAAGGCGACAAAACACACTGCACTGCGTGTGCAGAAACTCGTGCAGATCTGATCTGCATTTGGTGTGAACAAGCCCTAACAAAAAAGAATCTCCTTGGCAGTTTGACCCTGGGCATACCTTATCCCACCTGGTGAACACCCCTCCTCTCTTTGGTGGGTAAGTGCGTGTGACGTCATTTCGCGATGATGCTACACACGTGCATGATGACGCCCCAGCTGGGTGTCACCCGGAGCGGCCTACCCTAGGTGTGAACCAACCCCTAGTTTGAGGAAGGTTCTGCAAAGGCCTTTCTATTGATCTACAGAATATAAGCATGTAACAACTTTAAATGAAGTGTGCTAAAATTGTTACAATGTATATAACCGGGCAGGAGAGGATTATTTTTTTTCCTCAACAAAAGCAGTTTGTTTCACTTAAATACTGCTTTTAGTTAAGAATTTTATTCCTTTTACATGTTACCTTTAACTTGAATATATAAAGGCCTAGCAATGTCACTGGCATGGAAACCGCTTTTATACTTTCAGTTTAAAATAAAACCATCCTTGTCTGCTACTACTGAGTAAACGTTTGCACTATGGCCCTTCAGGATTAACATGTACATTACAAATTATTTATGAAACTGCCACTGCGGTTCAGCAATATGTCACTGTTGTTTGCCTGAAGAAGGGACTATCTGGTCCAGAAACGTCGCTTTGTGTCATCAGATGTGACATCATGCTCAATCAATAAAGGAGATTGACTGCTATCTACAAACGGAGTACGAGTGACTTTATGCTATTCAGCAATATGTAATTCACAATGTATTTCCAGTATATTTTAATTGTTAATCCTTCCACTCCTAAAGATAAAAATGTTCTGTAAACAGACAACAGCAGTCCAGCTATAGATCTGCGTGCTTAAAAATTCAGTCTCAATTCATACACATAATACATTTATTAGCAATGTTGTACTCATTTGCCGAAAGATAATTTTAAGTAACTGTAGAGTTAATAGGGTACAGATGCACTCATAAAAATGTTACCGTATATTATTTTTTATTTCAAGCGGATGGTCACTGCATAGAACTTCTCAAAATATTAATTTGTAGTAAGTAAATTAAAATATGTATGGAGGACTGATTTAGCATCATGGTTTAGATTCTGGATTTGTTTTCTTTTAAATTTACAAGCCCCTTGCAAAATAACACTTTTTCTATTTATACATAATGTTAATGGTAACATTTGTGATCAAAATAAATTTCAGACATAAAAACATTTTTTATACAGTTTTAGTGTTTAAAGCTGATCTCTATGGACAAAAACATTGATTTAAATATATTAATATCCTAGTCAATATACTACTCACAAAGGATAGATAGGATACACTGTTCGAATTTCGGATGGCTTTTGAGGAACCAGACGAAATTCGCACAGCGTAGTGTCGGCACCTTCTCGATCGGCATCCCTCAATCAGCTAAACGAAGGAGCCGGCCGGAAAATCTTCGACTGATCAGAGTCGGCAGCCAATGAGCTGCCTGCTCTGGTCGGGTATTGTGACAGGGGCCGGCAGCTCCTGTCAGTATACAATGTAAACAGCAGGATTCCTCGATTGACACGCTGTTTGTGTTGATGGAGGAATTGGTTCTTTTTGTTTTTTGTTCAGCCCGCGGGTTGAACGAAAAAATTAGATCAGTGTATGGCCAGTCGTAAGTAGTAGTGACATAATCCCTATGTTGCACATAGCCTGCGCAGAGAGCTGTGGTGGGGACCCAGCAAACCCAACCCACTACAGACTGCTGTACATAAAGAAACTACAAGAGGGGGAAGAGACAAGATTAGTCACCCTGCACAAGGAGAGTGTAGCAGTGACTGGTTATTTCTACAGGAGCCTCTTGCATAGAGGCAACATTTTGCACTAAATTACGGCACATATCTGGAAGAAATACACAAAGCACACCAGGTTTCTTGTAAGAATACACATGCTTCTTTTATTTATATAATACTTTATTTTCCTATCCCGGATTTTAGCATTAAATGTTGATCATTTAAAGTTTTGGTGAGAAAAAAAAAGCCATCCCCTCCAGGAAAAAAAAAATATTATAATAATTTTAATAAATCTCATTGGAGATTTTTACCCTTGTTTACAGTGCCTTGTTGAAGAAGTACATTCTTTAATAATTAAAGTATAATTAAACTCTGATTTTTGTTTTTGCATATATCTACTGCTAGCAAACAGTAGATATATGCAAAAACAAAAACAAAAAGTTACCAAACTGGTAATTACTTACATTTGTCACCACCGCTCACTCCTGTCTAAAGATCTGGAGCTTGTTGAGCGGCCGAACAGGATGATGAGGGGAGCGCATGCACAATAGAGATCTTTGGTGGGGAGAAGAGGAGTAACACAGTGTAAGTCAATGCATGGAGCTGGGAGTGTGCACGACGGACAGACAACGTGGGACACAGAAGACACAGCAGTCAGCGATAGATCACAGACCGGCACCAGCCCTGGAGGAATTGCTGAATACAAGTGGAAGGAATAAGGTGATCGGGTCAAGAGGGATCATTTCAGGTAGGTGCCTAAAGCAGCATGGCGGAGGGAGGAAAAGATTTGTGACTTTAATGTCACTTCAAACACATCTCTGCAAAGTGGTTTAAATTGTTTCAATAAAAACTTTCAATAAAAATTTCAATAAATTGTTTCAATCTGTGACATGTACAAAAAATATATGGTGGTGCAGAAATCTCCACTTTTTGTCAATTTTTCAAGTGGACCCGATTGTATCCCCAATTCTAGTCTATGGGCAGCCATGTGTAAAGGGACAGGCTTCTGTTTACAACTAGTTACCCCCAACTCTACCGAGGCCTAGAAAAATAAACAGATTAGAGATCCATTTGGCTGGACCTGATCATGCCGGATCAGGGGTAATCGGATGTAAACTGAAAAGACTGGATGTTAGGTGCATGGATCCCCTCCGGATCAGCCTGTGTGAAAGGGGCCTTAATGTGCCACATCTAAATCATCTCCGATGAAGACAATTCTTTTCCAAAATTTGTGAAATGGTGACCACCTGTGTGTCTCACCAAGGGGTTTCAAGTGATTGTAATATAAATGGGTTAGTAGTATGGGATAACTTACACCATTAAACAAAATAACACTTAAAGGAGAACAATGAGGTGAGTGCTTTTCACTCACCTCATAGTTCTAGCCGACCTGTGACAATGAGACTGTCACAGGTTGGCTCAGTAGACCGGGAGGTGAGCGAACACATACCGGCGTTCACTCACCTCTCGATCCTGTCACGGCTCTCTGCCGTGACAGGGGAGGGGCTGGATTTAGATCTAGATAGGCAGAGCCAGCTGTCACTCACGCAGCTGGGCGGATCCCGGCATAATTGAAAGATGATGGAAAGGACAAATCAGTGGATGGATAGAAGGACATTTTCATGTAATTGTCTATTCCTTGGAGAAAAGCTTGAAGAGGATTCTATGGCATGAGCCAAACACTGCACACCATCATAAATGCACCATTCCTAAAATGAAGAGTGGTGTTAACAACATTGCTTCCAAGGGTAGAATGACTTCAGGGAATTTCTGGAGGAAAGCCTAATTCAGTCTGTAAGAAACTTGAACCTGGGGAAAATATTTGTCTTTCTGCAAGACAATAGCTCCTAAGCATAACGCCAAAACTACACAAGAATGACTTGAAAACAACTGTGTTAATATCCTGCAATGGGCAAGTCAGAGATCAGATTTGAAAAATGCAATGGATTTTGTGTAAAATGACACATGCAGATAGTCTGCAAGTGTCATACAGTAAATATAATTTAACAATGTATTGTTCTATTGTATTTACTATCTCACTTACAGAATATGTAGCTTAAATGTGTATCCTTTAATATGCATATGAAATCAGTTAAAGAAATCAGTTAAAGTAAAAAAAGAAAGGCAAAAAACTTTCAACAAATGTATTTCTATATAACATCTATTTACCCTACTGTCAGGGTTTCTTACCCTTCCTTGTCCAGTTGTTTGCAGCATGGCTGTAATGTTTCTGACACCGCTGTTCCTCTTTGGCACCCTCTTATTTCCAAACCCACAAACATCATCACTCTGCTGATGCTGGCAAGACTCCTGGCAAATTCCTGTCTCAGAGTGATGATGCAAGCACCAGTTCAGTATTTAACCTTTACCTTGACCATCTAGTCTCTGCCCGTGCATTTGTTCTGATCCACCAAGTGCTCTGCAGTTGCTCCCGTTCTCCGTGTATGACTCTGGCTCGGGCTGACTGGTCTCCTGGTTCCTGACTCCGGCTATTGTCTCTGTTCATCCTGCTCTCCGTGCTCCCTTTGCCATTTTATGTTTATTGTTGTTTTCAATCAACTCCTTTTATTTTTAAACCTGCACTCAAGATTCAATCTGGTTTCTTGGTTCCCTAACACCTAAACCTAATCAGTCCTAATTAACTGCTCCCCTTGACTTTCCTTAGCTATTATTTCTCTGTTTCTTTTTAACATTTCCATTTCTATTTTTTACATAAATATTTCAACTTTTTAATTTTTATTTGTTATTGTTTTCATGTTTTTCACACATAAATGCCATGCTTTGTACCAGAAAAATAATTTCAGTGTCATTTTCAAGTACACACATTATAATTTTTGTTTACTGAAAAACTACTCTTTGTAAAACTAACACTCCTAAAAATACTTATTTTAAGTTACTGTTATCTTAAGTATTGAAAAGTTATTGTCAAATAGATGCATAATGGAAATGTAAGATTTGCTCAAGTTTGTAAGGTGCACATAGGTCCTGAAGTGGTTTGACATGTTTATAGTACAATATGTAGGAGCCAATATGTATACATTATATGTATTGTTTGTACTAATACCCATGCCTCTACTATGTGTATAATATGTATCTATGTCTTTGTTTAATAGTATGTATCATATGGACACATGCCTGTAGTATATTATATGTATTATTATTTGTACCGATACCTCTGGCATTACTCTTTTTCCTGGATAGACCTAAGCATTCTTCATCATTAAAATGGCATAGTGCCAGTGTCAGAAACTGAAGTTGTCGGATAAATTTCACCTTTATAGGAAATTTGTCAGGTGTTCTCCTCACTGAAGCATAGAGAAGCAGTGTAAATCAGCTTCATTCTTCCTTTAAAACGCATCTGTGACATGTACAAAAAATATATGGTGGTGCAGAAATCTCCACTTTTCCTGTGTAAGTCAAGTATAGCCCTGCCCCTTCTGCCTCCTGAGCTTTCCTGTTCAGTGAACCAAGTCAAGCAGGTTTGCAAACATAACCTTTTTTTCTTTCTCCTTTTGTCCCATGTGAGCTGTACTGAGATTTTGAACTCTCTGCCAGTTCAGATAGTCTCATGACTAATATAGATAGATGCATGCCAATGTCTTCAAAGATAAGTAGTTGCATCAAAGACTGTATTATCAGCAGTCCTCAAAGATGTGCATTCTTCTCTTACATAACTTCTAGCTCTTAAAGCGGAACACCAGGCAAACTTAACAATTGACCCTTTAATCCAATTATGTATTTATTATCTCATAGTTCTCCGGACACCAAGATTTAGACTTTGAAAGATAGGCTCCACTGTAAAACAGTCAGTGTTTTATTTCCATTGCAAAATTCTGTCAATTTAAAATGAGCTGTGTTACACTATAGAAGAGCTGGTTGGGACAGCCAATAGGCCAAGCTTTAGGTAATAGAAAAATTGAAGCCACCCACGTAGCTATGCAGTGTAGTATTATTATTATTATTATACAGGATTTATATAGCGCCAACAACTTACTCAGCGCTTTACAAAATAGTGGAGACAGTACAGTTACAATACAATTTACAGTACAATACAGTTTCAGAACAATAGGGTTGGGAGGTCCCTGCTCGTGAGAGCTTACAATCTAGTAGGAGGGGCAAGTGATACAAAAGGTAATAATTGAGGTATAGGTGTAGTAGCGGTATCTGACTCACAACAGGTCATCAATACTCCTGTAAATATGCTTTGCAGATTTAGTGTAAAAAAAGACATTGTGCATCCACATATGTATTGTTGGTCACACACTGTATGGTGAGACAACTGCTTAAAAGGCAGGCAAAGGGCAAAGGACCAGTCACTGATATTGCCGTGGTCTTCCTGAAGCTGATCTTTTTCCTATTATGAACTTACCATGACTTGTTCTGCACTATGACTTTAAAAACCTTTAGCTCATCAATTTTGGGTTAAAAATATAGAATGTCTTTTCACCTGTTCCTCTCACTCTAGCAAGTGCGTGATACTTGATATGTTTTGGACAATTGTCATGTATGTACCCATGTTTGCTGTACGCTTGCGTTTGTGTTCATATGTGCATGGGAACATTTAATTTTAATGTTTTCATGCAATCATTTTCATATATTTTATTTTAAGGTGACCATCTTAGTAGAGGCAGTGGCGACTCTAGGAACAATATATAGGGGGGCACATAAGATACCACAGTCGAATCTGGGGGGGCACTAATCATTTTCATTGCATGTCGCAACTGCTGTGCGCCGAGAGCTGATTTAATTGCGGATGGCATCTGCACCCTGGTGTTGCGACATGTAGTCCAACGCCGCCCACATTCCTGAATACACATAGCATGTATGTGCAGCTGTGTGTGGCTCCATACCGTCTGCAATCCTTTTTTTTTTCTTTTTTTTTTAAATGCGTGTGTTCGCAGGGGCTGGGGCCTTTAATTTTATGGAGGATTTTTAATTTTAGTTTATTTAACTTTTTATTTTTTTTACTACTGCCTCCGGGCCAGCCGGGAGCTCTGTAGATCTGAGCAGGCGTCTTTAGACGTCCGCTCAGACACGCCCCCTCGCAGGCGCTGCTCGGCGCGCACTAGCGGGAAATGGCCGGTGTGGAAAAACAGGCAGCGATGCCTGTTACCATACAAGCGTATGTAGAGCCGGCAGATGGCGTTTATGGGGTGCCGATCGGTCCCCCCCCCTCCGCGGTTCCCCCCGCCGTTGTCCCGCTGATCCCGGGCTCCGCTGTGCCTGGTGCGAGCCCGGGTTTAGCATGTTGCTTGTGTCATAGGGGAGCAGAGGGAGCTCGGTACACGAGCTCCATCCGGTCCCCTCTCCTCTGCAAGAATGCAGAAGTGTTGTATAATACATAACTTCCACATTCTTGTGTTACTCTCCAGCTTCAGAAGCTGGAGAGAAGCTGATGGAGCATGGCTCTGAAGAACAAATCACTCCGATGCTCACTACTGCAGAGCCTACCATAGACCCCCGCACAATCCCACCAGAGACCCTGCAGAGCCCCCCTGAGACCCTGCAGAGTCCATTTGAGACCCCACACATACCAGAGACCGTTCATAGCCCACCTGAGAGTGACCCTGCACAGCGCACCAAAAACTCTCTATGGTGGGCTCTGCAGGGTATCAGGTGGGCTGGTCGGGGGCCCTTTCCCTGCACACTGCACTCCTCTTGCTTGTCAGCCCCGAGCCACTTGCTGCTTGTCCCCAGGCCTCCTCCATCTCCAGGCACCGGCCTCCTCCTCCAACTCAGCTGCCACACCGGACCAGCGCTGCTGGGCCCCGTCCTCCACCACCGCCGATGGGCTTTGGCCCCCTACACCTCTGCTGCTGGGCCCTGGGCCCCTGACCGGCCCCCCTCTGCCCTGGGCCCCAGTCGCTATGGAGGTAGTTACACCACTGCTCCTCACCATCCTTACCATTTTGACCATCCTGACTATTAGCTCCATCTTGACAATCATCACCATCCTCACCTCCTCATCATTCTGACAATCCTCACCTCCTGACCATCATCTCTATCATGACCATTCTCACCATTCTGGCCATCCTCATCTCCTGCCAATCCTGACCATCACCATCCTGACCATTCTCACCATCCTTCCTCACCTCCTCACCACCCTAGCCATCCTCATCTTCTCACCATCCTGACCATCATCACGATCCTGACCCTTCTCACCATCCTGACCATCCTGATCTCCTCACCATGCTGACCATTCTCACCATCCTCACCTCCTCACCATACTGCCCATTGTCATATCCTCAATATCCTGACCATTTTCACCATCCTCACCTCCCCACCATCCTGACCATTCTCACCTCTTCACCATCATGACCATACTGACCATCCTCACCATCATCTCCATTCTGACTATCCTGACCATACTCGCCTTCCTGACCATTCTCACCATCCTAAAACAAAAACACAGCGCTCCCCGACATGTGCAGGATAATTTTTTATTTTAAAGGATAATTAATAAAAACATCCTCACAAAGATTGCAGTACAACATTTAGCCATAATCACAGGAGTTCAGCCGTGAGGCGGCATGCCAGCTGGCTGATCAGCGTCTTCTGTGTGAAACACTTTTTATCGGATATTTCCTATATCAGATCGAAGGAGTAATACGCTTGTTTCATTTTTTAGCTGTCACAAGTGTGGGGCATATAAAACTGTTTGGAATTCTCACTATCCTGACCATCATCTCCATATTCACTATACTCACATCATCATCCTGATCATCCTCAGCTTCCTGACCATTCTCCCCATCCTAACCCTCATGTCCATCCTGACCCTCATCTCCAACTGTTGCATGCAGGGCGGAGAGGGGAACAGCTGGGAATGGCAATGAGGGGTGCATGTTTTCTGCCAGATGCAGCCCTCCTGGCTGTGCGGGGACTCAAACACAGGGAACATTTTGGGGAAAGCCAGAGCCTTTTAGATCCTAACACTGCATATTATTAAATAAAAAACAGTAAAGCAGCTTAGCCGTTGCTACCTTTCAGCCCCTCGCCCCCATGCCGGGACTGCCGCCACTGTTAGCGGGGGGGCACACGGGGGGGGGGGCAAGTGATAACCTAGGGGGGGCGATTGCCCCCCCTTGCCCCCTGTAGCGACACCATTGGAAACAGGGCTTTACCTTTTATAAAGGAGCAGCACAGCAGTGACATCATTAAATCTCAATTCAAATTTCCAGAGACTAGAGTTTAACCCTTTTGCTGTCTGAGCCAGAGGACACACTGCTAAAATAATGGCAGTTGCAATTTTTTATGTCTAGACTTTAAAATCTGTGGGGCTGCAAAGAGGCGACAAACTATGAAACACAAAAATGTTCAATAGGTAAAGCTTTAAAAACCTTTACAGCTCATCAATTTGGAGTTAAACATAAAGAATGGCTTTACACTTATTCTTTTCCCTCACACAATACTACGTTTGTGGATAGCAAAAATAAATGTTAAATGTTTTCTGACTGAGCATTACAGTGTCCCTGGAAATGCCTCCCCTTTACCTGACTGACCATTCTGATGCTGAAAATAACCATCATATATATTCAGGGAGTGCATCAGCCAGCTGTAAGGAGGAACCATTGTTGTGTGGCTCTTCAATTTTCCTGGATTGAACTTTAAAGAAGAGTAAATAAAATGTGTAGTTTTAGATGGAAAATATCCTGAATTTCACTAATCTTTTGTAATATTGGAATGTATTTTTGTTAAAGGTTATTTTCATTTTAGATGTAAGACACAATATGGTGAACACTGTTCTAGATATAGAAGTGAATTATTAGAATGTATATTTTGTATGCAGCACCGATAATCTTTATGCCAGTGTATGCCAGTGTACTATCCACCACTGCTCCCTTCAAATCCAATGTATTTAGACAGATCAGTTGCCATGTATAAGGGCTTATTCATGTGGTACTGTAAGGAGTATATATAGTATATCTGGAACAAATAAATGCATAGTTATTTTGTGACAATATGATTTAAATTATTATGTAACAGCTAAAGTAGGACTTTACTAAAATTAAAAGATCTCATAATGTTAAAATATACTTGAGACTTTTGAAACTATCTAAGCAACCATTTTAGCTTTTGGCTGTCCATGAGGCAGGGAAAATGTTTTTAGGAACTCCAAAGCAGGGTAGACATACATCCCCATGAATGCAGACACCCTTCCCCCTCAATTAGTTCTTAGGGAGCTTGTCAGCTGCCTTGTGAAAGTTATGTTTTTAAAATACTTTAAAAAGCACAAAAATCTGTAAAATCCATTAGATGCATGCATGTATAACATACACTAATATGTATTATGCCTTTCATGGTAAGAGTCCTTGCACCCATTAGAGGTTTAAGATTAATTTTTGGGGAATTATTTTAGCAGTGGTCACTAATGTCAGGCAGCGGTCCAGACGTTGGTTGTGTGACAGTTCTGTCCGGACCACGATCACCTACCTTCACTGGGTTATGGCTGGGTGACATTGGATACTGTCGAGGCTGGTGTTTCCATTGCCAGCTGCTGTCACGCTTCAGCTGTCAGAGGCAGGCTAAAGTGCCGGGTAAACAGAAGATGAAGCACATTTCTGTGCTTCATGGTCTGTGTTGGAGGTACAGGGGAGACATCAGGAGTCTAATAGACCCCTGATGTCTCCATAAAGGGAACCTGTCACTTCCAAATGCTGTCACATAGGGGCTTATTATCCCATTTGTGACAGCAAATGTTAAGTGCAGCCTAAATGGCTACAATTTGGAACTCCGCTCGATGAACATTTTACTTACCGGACCTCCTTGTATTTAAATTCACTACCTCTATTTTATACCTTTTTGTTTCTTGTTTTTTAGCAACTCCCCCCAAATAAAAAAACAAAAAAACAACTTTTTTTATACATTCTTTTAATTGTAAAGCCATCTGCTCTAAGAAAATATATGATTTTGTGGGTCTTTATTGAACTCTCAAGTCTGTAAATTGTGATTGTCTTGGCTATTCAAACTGAAAATATACTTAGTCAGCCACGGACAGGACATAATAAAACACCCCATCAATTAATTCTATTAATTTATTCTTTCATACCTGAAGATCTCATAAACTTTCACATGTTTATTTATGAATGTTATTTAAATCTCTCTTATATAAAACAAAGTAAATTATTTTTCCTGTCTCCTCATAGTAGATTATTTTATTCTGCTATTGCCGGAGCACTTTGTGATCTCTAGTCATGTATTTGAAACGTACTGGGCTTACCCTTGTTAAAATAGTCATTAGATTTCCTAGAACCCTGCACCAGTAATAGAGGAAAAGCAAAAAAGATATCTCCGAGGAGAAAGCGCTGATCTATGCGGATAAGGTTACAGCTCATGAAGTTGAGCTATTTGGGCAATCTGCAGGAGATTCAGCGGAACACGTTGAAAGGACATATGGAGGAACATATTAGACAAAATCAATGCATTGGCTCGTTGCCCCATAGACATTTGTGGGTTGCTTTCCCAATAGTGACAGCATTTGCATACTTGCCAACAGTCCTGATTTCCTAGGCATAGTGGCTTGAATTAATTCTGTGTAACAAAATACTTTTAGGGTGTATAAATTTGCATAAAATGTAAAACTCCTGCAAAGTCTCATGCCGTGTAAATTTATTTTGTTTTTATTCATTTATGTGATAAAGTGTCTGAAACAACACAAAACATAACAAAAAAAACCACTATCACTAAAAGAACCTTCTTTTGCATTTCACAGGACAATGGCTATGAGAGCTTGATTTACTAAAGGCAAACAGGCTGTTTCATTTCCAAGGAATTGGCACTTTGCAGGGGAAGTTTCCCCTTAGTTTAGTGAATGAGTTGAAACTTTGCTGACATTCATCACACAATCGTGCAAGCGAAAATACTTTTGATTTGATTTTCCTTGTTCCATGATTGGGTATTCTTTGCAAAGTGAAATTTCACTACCCTCCCCACACTAACTAAACGTGAGATTGTAGTCCATCATGGGAGTGATCTTGGAGCAGTGGCCACTTCACAACACACACAGGGACCATGGGGAACAAAAGTAGCCACCCTCCAGAATGAAGGACAGTGTTAGTACCAATTCAGAGATGATTTGAGGAACTACAGCAGAATAATACACAAGCAACCATGTAGGGATCCCACTGCACTTCTGACCAAGTATGCCGCAACATTCAACAGGGGGGTGCTTTGCAATCACCGTGGATAGCGCCTCCAGATCAGGTACAATGTGCTAAAGAGTCACCAGCACTCCAAATGATCCTTAAACAGAGTTCATGTATTCCATGCATACAGTTACATCGCCATGTGTAGCAACATTTTGGAACCCATCCGGTTCCTTCATCAGGCAAATGATGAAGGAACCGGATGGGTTCCAAAACGTTGCTACACATGGTGATGTAACATTACGCATTAAATAAAGAAACTTTGTTTAAGGATCATTTGGAGTGCTGGTGACTCTTTATCACATTGTACCTGATACACAAGCAAGGTATAGTTTTGTTAATAGTTTAGGTACTTGAATACATTTTTAAGATTTAACTGAATGAAAGGTCTCCAATTGAAAGGCACAAATCCAGGTTACTTCGACTTTCTAATAAAAGGTAGACTTCTATAAGAGATATTCTAATCACTTATTAACACATTTGACATATTACCTGGTGTTGTTCTTCACATTTTAGCTTTGTAAATGCCTGAGATCAACAGTGAGATAAACATCTCAGGTTTTCTGTAACAAGACATGTTATGTAAATAGCAAAGTAAAACAAGATCTTATCAGATCATTATTCCATAGGTGATGTAAAGACAGCTGATGCATTTGTGACATGTTGTTAAGATGTGTTTAGCTATAAAACAAAACAAACCTTAAGAAGAACCATCTGCAAAATCTAACAAGATCTCAGGGAAAGGTATGATGTGCATGGTCAGATGTCCTAGTCACAGGTGCCAGAGTTCCAGGAAGTAAAGGTAGAAGGTAGGGCTGCAACAACTAATCGACATAATCGATTATAATCGATTATTGAAAAAGTTGTCAACTTTTTCAATAAAATAATTTGCCCTTACTAGAAATGGCCACCATGAGAAAAATAGGGAGGAAAACAGAAATAAGGTATGCAAAGAAGAAAAAGCCTGCGGTTATCTATAAGTATCTGTTTGTAGAATGCCATTACTAAAGATACGATTTTAAGTCTTTAAGAACCATCAAAATGTAAAAGCAACTTTTTGAAAAAAAAAGAGCAAATGTACCTATTTTATATAGTTATTTCAGCGGTCACTTGGCCGCCTCCTCAGATCTAACAAAAATCAGTTTTTTATCAAAAGTTGATTTTCTTAAAGTATTTATTGCCTAAAATTCTTCTAAAATACTCCTTCAAGTGAGTGCAGTCTGAAAGCAGATGGCACCTGCTACTCAGCAGATAAAAATGTTCTCTATGGAATAACTAGAAGTGTTGTGGATGGGCCAAATGCTCTTAGGTCATGAGGTCAGGGGGGCAACCATTACCATTACTTTTACTGTCCTTTATTTGGCAACTCTGGCCTTAGTTTTCATTCTGTACCAAAAAAAGCAGCATTGCCCTTTTAGTCAAACTACAGTGGTTTTTGGTCCATTTTATAGGTTTTTAAACTGCAGTTATACATGTGTTGTTTCTTTCCTCTCTCTCTCTCCCTTTATATGTAGAGGAGAGAGAGATGACAAAAAGTCAAAATTTCCTAAAGTATTATGAACTATCCCTTTGTCTGATTAAGGGCCCATTTCAGACTTATGCATAACGTCTGACGATACTATACTGACACGTGGCAGCACACTACAACGTACAGTAGGTATATGGAAGAAAGTATTTATTCATTCCTTTTCTTCAGTGAGGAAGACACACGATAGTTTATATAGTGAGGGAAATAAAATAGGAAAGCTTATTTCAAAACCTAAACACAGACCAGATGTGGGATTGTTTTAAAAACACAGCTAAAACTGAGTGCAAAAAGCATATCGCCGCAGATAGTAAAAAGAACCCCAAAAAATTTTACCAATATATTAACAGTAAAAAGGTGAGAAAGGAGCAGATAGGCCCAATAAAGGATGGAAGCGGGTAGCTAGTCACAAACGACAAGGAGAGGGCCGAGGCGCTGAACGCTTTTTTCTCCTCAGTATACACTCGGGAGGGAAACGGGTTTGACAAAAAAAGAGCCATGTGTGGTTTTTGATCCATTGAAGTGTGTTGGCAGGCAATTCATAATGCAACGCATGTTGACGTGTGCTAATGTGCATATGTTATTACTCTACAAAGGACATCATAAGGGTGAATGAGCCGTCTGATAAGGTATGAATGACTCATGTGATGACATTCAGGAAATAGGCTTCTTTTAGCATAGCTGAGAGTGATACTATGCTTCACATGAGCAGAAGAGTGCCTTCTGCTTGCTGGATAAAAGACTACATAATATTAATAAGCAATATTGCATTTGTACCTAAGAAAAATATGTTAAAACATTTTATGTTGTTAGTCCTGACAAAAGAAATAAACATTTAAAAAAAAATATATACCATACATTTGCTTAAAAAATACAATTCCCTGAGAAAATACGGTATTTCTTAAAGAGGAACTTTACCCATAGCTTCAAAAAACAACAAATACACCTTTAAAAGTGTTTAGTAATGACAATCTACAAACATATACGTCTAGATAATTGCCGCCTTTTTATTTTTCCCATACCTAATTTTTCTTTTTTTGTCTTCCCCAGTCTTCTGACAGTGGCTATTTTAACCACTTGATGACCGGGGTGTTTACACCGCCTTCCTGGCCAGGCCATTTTTCAGTATTTAGCTCTGCAGTACTTTGACATATATTCAGTCATGCAACATTGTACTGAAATTAATTTCATACAATTTTTTTAGGGACAGATAGAGCTTTCTTTGGGTGGTAATCAACACTGGGGTTTTTATATTTGCTATATAAAGAAAAAAGTACAGAAAATTCTGAAAAAAACCCTGTTTTCTCTACATTATGTTATAAAACATTGACTATTACCCAATCCCGGGCTTCTGTAGCTGGGAATGAAAACTGAATCCGGAAGTGATGTAATATACATCACTTCCTGCAGGCAGGGAATGGGGAGGAGTTCAGAGGGAGATCATGTACTGAACTCCCTTTGAGCTCCTGTCACAGAGCCGCTGTGCCGGTCCCGGGCCCCCACCGGGCACAGCGGAGCTCGGGATTGGCAGTGGCGAAGTCTCTACAGACGCTGTAAGGCTTTATGTATACAGCCATCGCTGGCTGTTGTCAGGGTTCCACCCTGACTTTACTGGTTTGCAGCATTCTGGCTTGGCTGCCATTTTACTCACCTGTTTCCTTCCTTTAACGAGCAGACTCTGGAACATTGCTCACTACTCCCAGGCTCCCTCTTATGGCCAGATAGGAGAGCATCATCTGAGTGAGTCAGATGGGAGTTTCCTGTCTCTGAGGGATGATGTCACCCCACTCACCATATATATATACCACTCTGTCCAGTCTGACCTTGCCCTTGCGTGGTCTTCCTGCTAGTGCATTCCTGCTGCTCCAGCATCCTGATTCCGTGTATGACCCGATCCTGGCTGACATTCTCCTCTGGCTTCTGCTCCTGGCTTATTCCTGACAATGCTGATTTCCTGGCTCCTGCTCCTGGCTTGTTCCTGACGACGCTGATCTCTGTGTTCCTGACCTGGCTTGGACGACTACCCACTCCGGCTCCTGACTCTGGCTTGTTCCGGTTTAAGACTCTGCTAGCTTGCTCCAGTGGACACTGTTCTTATTAAATATTTTAACTAGCACCTTTTGCTTGTCTGGTCTTCATTGTGCTCTGACATCTGTTTACATTTCAAGCAAATCTCATGAGCAGGGAACAGACGTCTAAAAACGCCCGCATTCAAGAAGCCACCGTTGGGCCGTTTGTTCACATCACAACGGCCGGACAGCAGGTGGTTAACTCAGGGCAGGTTAGTAGATCTCCCTTTATTTCCTGGAACTCTGGCACATGTGACTAGGACATGTGACCATGCACATCATCTCAGGGGAGGAAAATGCCTTTCCCGGAGATATCATAAGATTACAGATGAGATTTCCCAGCAATTCTCTGCTGATGTAATCTTCCCAGGATGCAACACTTGGGCACAATTACATAATTTGTGCCAAAGTGGACCAGGAAGTGGGAAAAAAATGTAAGTAAAATACAAATATTTTTAGCTAATTTTTTAGTTAATGAATGTAAGGTAATTTCATGTTAATATGCAGAGCTGTATGCTGATGTGACTTTTAGTAAAAGGGGTTAAAGGTCCACTTTAATACTATTTGGCACTAAACAGACTATGAGGAGGATTTATCAAAACTGGAGCAGACCAAATCTGGAGCAGCTGTGCATGGCAACCAATCAGCTTCTATCTTTCATTTTTAAACATTGGAGATTTGTCAAGCGCACTACCAATGTGTGGTGTTGGGATGGTTGGTGGAGACTGTAATTGACGGTGCTCCGTGTGTGAGCTCATAAAACAGGTAGAGGTAGAGATATTTGTTTATCTTTCATTTTCAAATCTCAGCTAAACAAACTGAAGAAAGAAGCTGATTGGTTGCCATGGCAACTGCTCCAGTTTCTGTCTGCTCCAGTTTTGATAAATTTCCCCTCCTTGTGTGTATTTAATATAAACAAAAATGTAAAACACAATAGTAAAAATATTTAAATGACAAAACACATTATTACAACTCTGCTAATGTGCAGTCATATGATATCCTTGTAGAGAAGGTGTTTCTTAGCAAATGTGCATATTCATTACATATAGTGAAGCAAAAGAATAGTTCAATTGCTTCTAGTAAGATTTTACCCTTTCATAATAGCTATAATCTTCTCTTAGTGATGGTTTAAAATGAGCTCTAATACCTTGGCAAGGTCACCATCATGTGGACTTTAATGCTGCCTTTAATTCTGCCTCCAGGAAAATGTACAGAGAATAAATGTCTTGACCAGCAATGGTCGTCAGCGATTAACTTAATTTCGTTTTATAAATCTAGTTAAATCATTGGTCAATGGGAAAAGCTTTTATGGATTCTTCAAAAAAAGTGGTTTAGAAAGTATAATGATGTTAGCTGTTAACAAGCTTATGATCAGAGATAAGTGTACTGGTTCACACAAGTCAGAACCCACAGGGTAATTGGGTAGATTGGAGTTTCGTCAAACTGATCTATGCATAATTCAAGTCAATCTGTTAGTCAGGAAGTTGGTAAAATCGTCCAAAGGCTTCCTACTACTAGCTACATTTCCCAATGCAGAGTGGCAGCCTGGCTATCCGATGCAAAAAAGTTCACCACTCCTAAGTGCCCCCTAAGTTTTCCGGGGGTGAGGAACCTGGCCCTTTGTAACATCAATGGCCTAATAAGTAAGTAGTATATTTCCTAATCAGTTGCTATCCTATAAATAAGTATAGTACTTACTTATTAGGACACTGGGGGTGACGCAATCTGGATATCAATTGATTTGTGTGGTTGCCATTTGCTTCACTTGTTGTATTTGGTGTGGGGAAACACCGGGGGCTTCAGCTGTCATTGTGCTGGTCTTCTCATGTGTCCCTGTGCCTTTAAGGAGGAATGGGCTACCTCCAGGCATACCTGCCCCCAATTTATCCTTTGCTTTATATGCTCCAAGATGGAGGCTATCACAGTTCAGAGTTACGACCACACTACACAGAGGGACCTTGACGAGGCAGTGTGGCTTTCACATATTTTGCAAAAGGTGTGCAGCTAAAACCTCTGTTTTTAACCCTAATAGTTAGACAGTGTCATTTGTTTGGGTTTTTTTTGCAGGTTGGCTGGTAAGTGTGCTGGGAAATGTTTGTTCTGTACTGTGTAAAGCCCTACCATGTGCACCTTGCTTTAAAAGCTTGTTATAAATTAATTTGTGTGGTTTCCATTTGCTTCACTTAAAACTAAAACTACGCATAAATCTATTATGCCCATTTTCCCTGAATAAAATTGTTCTGCTGGTGGCCAGTTTTAAACTCCTGTAGCTTTTGCAGTAACTTAATTCTTGTAGTGAAACACCTGCCTGTACTCTTCTTCTCTACTACAGAGTCTAGTAGTCAAATCTCCCTCATCAAAATTGTCCTGCTACTTGCCAGTTTTACACTGCTCTATCATCTGAGGTCTGAGAGCTTGATAGTAATTGTCAAGCAGCAGGGCAGTTTCACATCAGGGAGAACAGGGACAGCCACAGCAAACAGGGTCTATTACAATTTGATAAAAGATTTGATAAAAGAGCATGTGACACTGCTAAAACTACCTGAAAAAGGGTAACTTGTTCAAAATTACATTAATCAGATAGAGGTGCTACTGCTGTATGTAAACCAAGCTAAATTGTAAAATAACAAAAGCTATGCCACAGCCAAATATGCACATCCAGTGTTTGCTGTCACTGACGCTGTCCATTAAAATTGTACTGTTCTGTAACACCACAACTATAAGTCATCCCCCAAGCATGTCATTTAAAGGATTTGTGTATGTTCAAAGTTGCCTTGAAGTCAAAGACACCCACTGTATGGTACTTTTTTAAAAATTATTTTGCATTGGTACATGTCCCTCAAGGCACTGCCCAGCTTCCTATGCTTTCTTTGAAGGTAGTTTGCCTAGTAGCCCTATAAATGTCCAAAATTTTACAATAATATTTTTCTCCCATAGACTTCAATGAGATTTGCCTCTAAGTTCGGATTTGTTGAGTTTCAAACAGGATTTGCAAAACCCTTAGTGAAATTAACCCCTACGGATTCGACAATCACTAGTCAAGAGGATCCTCAGAAGGTGTAACAGACAGTAGACAGAAGAATTGACAAAGAAGGCATAGGTAGTAGCGAATACAGAGAAGAGTGGCAAATAATACAAGATTTCTGTGGCAGGAAGCTAACAGATGCTTCCTGCCACAGAAACTATTAAGAGGGAAAACTGACATATGAGGCACATGAACGGAATGTGTGGAGAGAACATTTATTGAATTCACACAGTAAATGTGGTGCAATTGCAGAGAAAGAAAAGTCATTTTTTATTTTAGTAGAGTGTGGATTAATATACTGACTAACTGCCTTGGAAATCATCAAAGTAATCAAAGTGATGAAGAATGTAAAAGTGAAAGCATAAACTACACTCCACAAGTGGCTGGCAAAGAAAAACCTTGGTGTGTCTTCCCCTTTAACATCTTGAAACTGGTGTGTTTTCCTTGTCAGTTTGTGTTTGTGTTTTTTTAGCAGCTCCTCCTTCACCAGCTAATACGGGTACATCTATCTGTACAAGTCTCTACTGACTTTTGTTGTCCAGTCTCTATCTGTTCCTGAGTTGACATATAACCCCACAAAAAATGTGTTTCTTATGGATCAATTTGGATTTTTATTTCTTTCATTTTTCAGATTTGGGATCCAAAATTCGATTCGGATCCATCTGATTTTTTCCCCCCCATTTACAATCTATTTGGATGGGGTTCTCTAATTATAAATTAACTTATTAATTAATAATTACTTTTTTTGGGGGGGGGGGGGTCCCCCTGGCAAAACACCCTCCCCATGTTGAGGGCATGTGGCCGGGTATGATGCAGGCCACATGATCCACTTGTAATGGATCCATAGCACACCAGCACACCTTGCCTTGTGAGGTTTTGTAAAAGCTTTACTAGACAAATTATGTACTAACTCAATATATGCATAAACAGGAGAAACAAAAGCGAATAAACAGCATATAATAGAAGCACTTTAAGTATTCATAGATCACATCTGCAGCTATATACAATGCTGAGCTGACTAAAATGACTCTGTCTGAAAATAGCAACTATGAAGGTAAAGTCTCAGTCCAAAAATACCTGGGTATTAAACCTACTGGCCAGTGGTATTTGACTAGGCTAGCCATCGGGGGGAGGGGGGGGGCAAGTTCTGCTTGTACAGTTGGTTTAAACACAGTAACACAGTAGCCAATGGCCTCTCACCCCTCTGGCAGCCTGGATGGTATTTGCTGCGACGATTGGCAAAAGGAGGCATGCCCCCCCTCTCTAGCCATCTGCTTCCCAGGTTCCAGCAGCAACAGCTTGGGCCTCACAGTAGCGTAGCTTGCAGTGCACCTCTATATATAACAGCAGCCAGGTGGTCTTTGTAGAATCTGTTCGCTCGTGGAAGGGTGGCAGGGTCTCTTTCTGACACAGCAGTCACTAGATCTGCTCATTTGCGCATGTCACGTTCTATTCACCGTAGCAGTCATTTAGCAGAATCGCTCAGTAGGAGAATAGGTGGTCTCATACACTGGAATCACAGCAGCTATTCAGCAGTGAGCTGCATCAAACGCCCCAGGATCCTTTCTTTCTCTCCCTGAGGTGATCATTAGGCAGTTTTTCAAAAATATGTCCAGCCACTTCTAAGTCCCTCCCCTGATCTGCCTGCATTCTCAGAGAAGACTCTCATTTCAGATCACAAAGCCTTCATGGGTGCCTTAGTTTAATCTGTGTGATTTAGTACAGTCTCTCCCTGTCTGTGTACTACCAACCAGACAAGTCTCTATTGTAGGAATCCCAGACAGTGTCAGCCAATCAAATCTTAATCTGGGTAAAACTCATGTTAAGGGTATTGTTGAATGGTGTTTCTTTTTCTTTCTTTCTGTTTGATGGGGTAGGAAAGAGCATTAAAAATGTGCTTTGGGGCCCTGTAAATGTAATCACTCCTCTGCTTGTAACTCTATTTCATCGTTTATTATACTGTCTCTTAAAACCCTGCTACAATGTATTTTATTTTTACATTTCTATAGCAAGAAAACAACGATAATCATCCTGAAACTGGAACTATTGCAGTGTTCGAAAATCCAATAGCATGCAACTGTACAATACACGTGTTGCCCCACCAAAGCACTATTTTATCTTATTTATAACAATTTACTTAAAACATATTACACTTCCCAAAGAGAACTTGGATCCCTTTTATAAATAGATCATTTATACCTTAGTTGGGAGTCTCTTGGGCTCTACAAGACAAGCGATCATATGTACAGGCACCTCTAATTGCACAGTGTATGCAGCTCTGCAGGGACTCATACCAACATACAGAGAAAAGAGAAGCTGGTAAAGCAGAAAATATAATTTGTGTCTCTGTGGATTTCATGAGAGAGTCAGGCATCCAGCAGTGAGCTGACATTAGAAAAATTATTGTTGCACAATGTTGTGTTTATTGATTATGAGTACAGTGATAATTAAAATCTTCCTTAAGCTCCAATTTTTATACTAAAAAAAATCTTAAATATAATGAAATAAAGAATGATATGTCACATCAAATGAAGAAACCTACTACATAACCATGTGTATATTTCATATGTTCTAATGAGTAGACATGTGCAATTCGTTTCGTTCCTAATCGAAATTCGGACGAATTTTCGGAAATTCGGATGTATCCGAATTCCGAATTACAGACATAATGAATGCAAACGAATCCAAATTTCCATTTCCGAAATTCGGTAGCGGTAGTTCGAACGTTCGTTTCGTTTTCTGTTCTTATTCGTTTCTTATTCGTTTCGTTCGTTGGAGCAAAGTGACATTAGAGGAGAAAAATATTTTTTCCCCCTCAAATGTCACTTTGCTGCAAACGAACGAACGAACGAAACGAATAAGAAACGAATAAGAAACGAATAAGAACAGAAAACGAAACGAACTTTCGAACTACCGCTACCGGATTTCGTCCGAATCTGAATTCCGAATCCAAATTGACTTTCACACCCGAATCCCGAAAAACGAAATAACACAAATCCGAATTTAAAACGAAACTAAACAAATTTTTTGGCAGTGCACATGTCTACTAATGAGATCTATTTATTAAAGGAGAGAAAACTCCCCATTTAGTAAACAAAAGTCTCATTCACATGGGGCGCATTGTTCCGTACAGCGTGAAGGGAGAGTTGTTGATGCGCCCAGAGCTGCGGGAAGAATCATGTGGGAAGCTCCTTTAATTCTACACCTTGACCTCACAGACTGCTTTCCGCAGCTCTGAATTCTGACAGCCACACACAGATGGTGTACGGACCTGGATCCATTGTGTCGTACACCTTCTGTGTGCAACTGCCAAAACTCGAAGCTGTGGAAAGCAGCACATTACATAGTTACATAGTTGTTAAGATTAAATAAAGGCACAGGTCCATCGAGTCCACCCTTTGTGGTTGTGTGTGTGTGTTTGAATTACTAAGATCATCTGTACCCCTATATGTCTTGCTTGCTGAGAAAAGTATCTAGACGGGTCTTGAATGATTCCGTACTCTCAGCTGAAACCGCTGTCTGTGGAGGGGAGTTCCACAATTTTATAGCTCGCACAGTAAAGAATCCCCATCGCAGTTGAAGATTAAACCTTTTCTCTTTCAGTTTCAGATGGTGGCCTCTTGTATTCTTGACTGAACTTTATTTTAGTTTATTACTGATTATCCCATCACCATTAAACAATTTGTACATTAATACCATGTCCCCTCTCAGTCCGCTTTCCAAGAATGAACAAGTTTAATGCTTGCAGTCTTTCCTGATAATTTAGGTCCTCTAACCCCTTTATTAGCTTTGTCGCCCCTCTCTGGACTCTCTACAGCTCAAGGACATCCTTTCTGTGGATCGGTGACCAAAACTGAACCCCATACTCAAGATGGCTAAACAAGTGTTTTGTAAAGGGGCAGAATTATGGATTTGTCTTTACAGTACATTCCCTTTTTTTATGCATGATAGAACCATGCTTGCCTTATTTGCTGCAGCCTGTCATTGCATACTGTTACTAAGGCGACTGTCCACTAGGACTCCCAGATCTATTTCTACCTCAGATTGCCCCAGTGGAACATCCATTAGTGAGTAGCTTGCATGTGTATTTTTATTCCCGAAAAGCATAACCTTACACTGCTCGATATTAAATCTCATCTGCTATGTTCATGCCCACTTCCCAATTTATCCACAGCTTCCTGAAGTATTGCTATGTCTAGAAAACACACAGCTCCTGTATCCACAGCGTTACATGAGCTGCCCGCACGTTTCTTCCCACAGTTCAGGGCACATCATTAACAATCGGCCCTTCACGCTTTATGGAGCAACATGCCCATATGAATGAGGCCTTAATGTTTATTGGGTTTAAAAAACAAGGTGAAACTGTGTTCACATAATTCCTCCAATTGTGCAAGAAAAAAAATACTTTTTGTTTTTCAAAGTGAATTTTACTAAGCTTGGCGAACATCCACTTTACTTAGGGAACAGTCTCTACTACTTGAGCAAATCAACTCCAAAGTATCAACCAGTAGGCAATCCACAACTAATATGTGTACATTTAATGGAAGTTAAATAAAGTGCACCATGTCAAATTCTGCATACAGGCTGAAGACCAAGTTAATTACTTTCCTATTACTTCCAATTACTTTAATTTGCATATATTACAATTAATTGCTTTGTTCCTAAAAAAAAAAAAAGAAACCTCAAGAACATAGTGGGAATGACCACCACAACTTTGCTCTGACATGTATTCCTATGTATATTGATCATTTGATGGATAGGTACTGATGTAATTCTACACGAGGAAGTACTTTCATGGAAACTATTTAATATATTCACTGTATGGCTAGCCTCGCTATAAGTAGAGGTTCTAATATCTTGTATCACAGTTGGCTGCGTGATCCTGTCTGTGCAGCAATGTCACTTATGACATCTGTGTTTAACATCCTTCACTGACTTGTAAATGTGCTGACATCCTCTACAAGACTATTTCAATTGTCTGCAAGCACTTTTTATACTTGGGTTATATTTAGAGTACAAGGAAGCTCACATTTACTGATGCTATATGCACTTAAAGTAACAGGAGTATCATATGCCCTGTGAATCATCAACATGTTCTGCCTTATATAAAGAAATGTAATGTGAACACAAGCAAAAGTAACAAATACCAGGAGCCTTTTAAAATTTTTCATACATCAAAACAGTCATATTAAAGGATACTTGAATTTTTATAAAAAAAATTAGCTAGCAAAAATTAGGTACTAAGTAACTATTTGCATATAGCCACAGATCCCAAGCAAACCAAATGGCAAACGCACTCATCAACTTATTACCAGCTTTAAAGCAAGGTGCACATGGAAGGGCTTTAACTACCTCCCGGCCAGCACAACAGCAAAAAGTTTCCCAACACACTCACCGGCCAGCATGCAAAAAAAAAAACTGTCTAACCGGCAAAGTTAAAAACAGAGGTTTTAGATACACGTCTTATGCAGAATATTTGAAAGCGGCACGGCCTCGTCAAGGCCCCTTGTGTAGTGCGGCCCTAACTCTAACCTATGCGAATCTCCATCTTGGAGCACATGTAGCAAAAGATAAAAATTGGGTGCAGGTTCACCAGGAGGCGGCCCAACCGCCTTAAAGGCACAGGGACACACAAGGGTCCCTGCACATCACAACGGCAGCTGAGACCCCCAATGTGTCACTGCACCAAATCAGTCAAGCAAAACTAATGGTAAACGCACTCATCAACTCATAACCCAGCTTTAAAGCAAGGTGCACATGGAAGGACTTTAAACAATACAACAGCAAAAAATTTCCTAGCACACTCACCAGCCAGCATGCAAAAAAAACCTGTCTAACCGCTAAGGTTAAAAACAGAGGTTTTAGATACTAGTCTTCTGCAGAATATGGCCTTGACGAGGCAGTGCGGCTTTCACATATTCTACAGAAGACTTGTATCTAAAACCTCTGTTTTTAACCTTAGCGGTTAGACAGGTTTTTTTTAGGGCTGGTAATGATTAAAATTTTCATGCTCAATCAAAATTTTTCTTAATCGATTAATTATAACGCACATACAGATCCAACTACATTGGCCTATACACATACAGCACAGCAATGAAGTAATAAAATGAACTAGGATCACACTAATCCAGCACGTTATTAATCTGAGTTGCCCCACTCAAGCGGCGGCCATATTGAGTGGGGCACGTGAGATTAATAACGTGCTGGATTAGTGTGATCCTAGTTCATTTTATTACTTCATTGCTGTGCTGTATGTGTATAGGCCAATGCCTTGGCTGGCGCTCATGCAGAAGGTTTCTTGGGCAGCATGCAGGCTGATGAGTGTGCTGGGAAACTTTTCGCTGTTGTATTGTTTACACTGTCCGCCTTTGATGTGATGTGTATTACATCACTTCCGCCTTTAGCTGTCATTTCTCTGGCTTCCATAGCCAGAGAAGAAGCTAGAGAGGCAGATATCTGCTTCATCAGCTTCTTTGGGGTCCCAAGGTGACATTAGGGGTCTTAGAGACCCCTGATGTCTCTGTAAAGAGGACCTGTCATTGTATATTTGTTATCACATAAGATGACAAAGGGAGGCACCTTCCAGCACAATGTATTTAGGTAATGGAGACTCCTGCCATGCCCCCATTCAGGGCCAGACTGGGACTAAAAATAGGCCCCAGCATTTTAGACTGAGCAGCCCAATCACGTGACCACCGACAGGCCCCACCCCTCACAACAGGGGGTGGGGCCAAACACAGAAGCGCAATCGAGGGGCAGGGCCAGCCACTAGTAAGTACCGGAGGCCTACAGCTGACACACAAGCCTTGCGACAACCAATACACAAACCTTGCAACAATATAGGAAGCTTGCTATAGAGAATATCTGTAAAAAATAAGTCAAGGCAACTAGACTTGCTGTATTTTACTTGAAGACGTTTCACTAGTCATCCAAGCAGCTTTCTCAATTCAGAAATTTCTGAATTGAGAAAGCTGGTTGGATGGCCAGTGAAAGGTCTTCAAGAAAAATACAGCAAGTCCAGTTGCCTTGATTGCATATGAATATTTCCATATAAATGGGTTGTAGCTTATTGATATTACTGCGGCCCATTCATATGTAAATATCTCGGCCGAGACAGGAACAGCACCAACAAGCTCCGGAGAGAGCACTGAGTAGAGAGAGCTGGGTGAGGAGGTGTTTTCTGGCCTCCCCCACCAGCGCCCTCTAGTGTCTACTGTGTGGTAGTTCCGGCTCTGCTCAGAGCCAGCCATCGGGCATAGCGGACCGGCCCGAACACAATGAGGCTGATTGAATGCCCGGTTTGCCCTATGGCCAGTCCAGCCCTGCCCCCATTTATGTGGACCATTAAGAATTTTTGGCTAAGATCAAGTGTAGTATCTTTTCTTATCAGTTCCAGAGGGGAAAAGCATGGACTGTCCTTGGGACGGACAGTTGCTTAGTACCTTCAGGAGTAAAGGTAGGTGCTTGAGGCGACTCTTTTTTGGAAGAGGGGGGAGTTTCCTCTGCACTACTGCCTACTGACTGAACGGATGCGAAGCTTGGTTGAGGCTCAAGGGCTCGGGGGCGGCAGAAGCCCGTGGTGTTGTGCCCCCTGGGGGTGGCA
This sequence comes from Nanorana parkeri, assembly GCF_000935625.1. Taxonomy (NCBI): domain Eukaryota; kingdom Metazoa; phylum Chordata; class Amphibia; order Anura; family Dicroglossidae; genus Nanorana; species Nanorana parkeri. Next base: position 919,367 of record NW_017306502.1, read on the forward strand.
TCCCAGGGGTGCTCAGGAAGTCACATTGACTCACTGATCACTCGGTCACACACCACATTGCAATTTTCTGCACAACGCCTCTTGGACAGGCCTTATGGCTAGTCCGGGGCAATATTTTTGCACTCCGGCCCCTAAGGGTTTAGAGTTAGGACCGCACTATAAGAAGTGCCTTGGCGCGGCAGTGCGGCTTACACATCCTTTGCAGAAGACGTGTATCCAAACCTCTGTCATTTTCCTTAGTGGTGAGACAAGTTGTTTTACATGCTGGTTTGTGAGTGTGCCATGATGCCTTTCTACTGTTCTCTTCGGGAGAGCCCCCCTGCCTAGTACTGTGAGGGACCTGTTTCGGCAGGTCCCCAAAGGATCGGGGTCCACTGGCCTTTGGGTTGGTGGACCAACAGTCTCAACCCCTGTCAGGAGCCTTGCGCCCCGGGGGGTCGGGAAATTAGGTCCCTTCTTTGGAAGGACCTTGCACCCTTGTGCACGTTTCTGTGTGCTGTGATTTCACGGTTGCACTTTTTTTGTTCACAGGGGGAAGTTTGTTTAGACGCATGTTCCACGGGCTTCAAAAAAAATTAAGAATTTATATGACAAAAGTAGTTGGTTAAACCCAGAATTGTTTTTTCTTTGATCATCACTTTAACGATAACAATTAAACTTTATACTGAATTTTTGAAATCGCAAACAAGATAATTAAGCAATAGGATGAAGGTTTAAGAATAGAATAACACTTTTGGTATTTAAATAGTACCTTTTTCATAGATATATTTACATCGGACCAAAATTAGGGAAAACTAAGTAGGAAAGAGGGACAGATGGCTTTTGTCCCAAATGAGGGACAATACCTCCAAATGAGAGACAGTTGGGAGGTATGACTTAAGCTGACCATACTATTCTGTTAGAACCACTGCTTTATGTATTTGCACATACCTTCCTGATATTCATATGTACGAATAGTATGACAACCTACTGACTGGGTGATATTCACAGATAATGTTCAACTCGATACGAAGACTCAGAGTAGAATCCATTGTAGTTTATTTGCCTTCTCAATACAGATGATGTGATTCCTTGTCATTTTTAGAGTGAAAAGACATTCCTATCTTTGCCAATAACAGGTTAAATAGAGACCCTCTTACCTCAGTGAGGGATGATGCAGAAAGGGGAAGTAGAAAGGAATGACTGTGAGATTATAGCAGAAGTCTGTACCAATGTACAGAAAACAGCAGGGGTGATAGGAAGATACCAAGATATATACAGATTAGGCTGTAACAATGCTAATCTTCCACTAGTAGCTAGGAATACAGCACAACTAAACAAAATGTAGTAATAAAGATTTGCGGTGTAACTGAAACAGCAGAAATAATAAAAAATTACACTGGATGTGGCAGCACACTCACCGTCTGAAATCTTTAGCTTTCAATATAAACTTACAGTATATTCTGTAAGACATAAGTCCATGATGGATGAAATGTCTTTGAACCTGAAAGACAAAAGAGAGAGAAAAACATGCAAAACATGTAGACATGAACTTAAGATCGTAAGGAACAAGTCTCAACTTGAACAAACTTGAAACCCATCTTCAAGTCAGAAAGGTCACAAAATGTCAAACCTCAGCAGAGTAATGTTTGTAATCCACAGGAAATGAGGTGTTTGTATTGTCCCTGATGTCCTGAACTTGATATCCTGGAACAGTCCATTAAGACATTAGGTCACCTATCCAAGGGCAGTAGAGCCCATAAGGTCCTCCATAGGTAGCAGTAGGATAGTCTCTCCAGTTGGTTGAAGAAACTTCTTGAAGAGTTTTGGAGATTTTGCTTGCAGCTTGTGAAGAAAAGAAAGGTCTTGTATGATGAGAGGTGTAACTTGAGGGTGCAGATGTTTCCCTGTAGGCGACTCTAGAATCTACTGAAGCCAGTAGGGATTTTGAGTAGCTAGTCACATAGTCCTTGAACTGAAGAACATGAGGATTGTTGTGCAGGATATCTGTGATAGTAGATTTCCGATCACCTGTTGAAGATTCAAACTTGTTGCTAGTGTTAGCAGTTTGGAAGGTTGCCTTATTTGGAGTATGGCAAGACAGTTCTTTAGTGTATCCATGACCTTGTTGTATGATGATTTTGTTGGCATGTACTTCATCTGAGGTTTGAGAATTGAGTCCTTGTCTGCCTCCGATGATTACCCAACCTAGGTCTGTCCTTTGGGCACAAGGAGCATCATTCCAACCATTGTACTGTTCACGTACCTTGTGTACTCTTAGAATGTTTCTGCCTCGCAGAAGCATGATTTTGACATCAGGATCCAGAGGTGGCGGCTGGCTAAGTGACGTAGGTGTGGTTGAGAAAGAGCATCCTCTGGTGGTTTTTTTGTGGAAGCCAATGCATTTCCTCAGAGGATGTATTTTCTTATGAATTGTACATGGACGATTGGGATCTTCTATCGCCTCAATCTTGTCAGCTTTGTCAGAGCTTGTGTCAAAGTGAAGTATTACATTTGGCTTTTTGGAGCTTGAGTATGGTAGGGCATTTGTCTTTTTCAGAAATATAGGAATCCGACAGTTTCTGAATTTGTTTTGAACATGTTTCTCCTTAGGAAAGATTGGAGCTTGAATGCTAGGCTCACTGTACATAAAGCTTGGATAATTTTTACAAAGCTTGGATGAATTCACAGAAATAGAAGATTGGTGGAAAGAAAACATGTTTCTCTTTCTTGTACTTTGAACCTATAGCTGACCACTTCTCCTGAATATTGTAGGGCAGCTTTGCAACGGTTGGATTTACACCTTAGGCGTGTCTAGATAGCTAAGACCTGGTAGGTGAGGATCTGCCTTGGCAAGCTGTATTTCAAGCAAAAGATCACTCAGTTCTTAAAAAGTTTGATTATCCTTGCAAGATATCTTCGGGAAGTCATGTAGCCTTTTGAAGAGAGCATCTTCTATAGCTTCTGGACTGCCGTACCTTTGATCTAGTCACTCCCATGCGGCGTGAAGACCTGCAGATGGGTTGTCAGCATAAACAGCCCTTAGTCTTATAACACGCTCTAAGGATTGGGGGCCCAGCCACTTTATCACCATGTAAAATTCCTCACCAGACGGGATACCTAGATCACTGATGGCAGCTTTAAAGGTAGACTTCCACCCTCTGTAATTCTCACAACGGTCATCAAACTTTGTGAACCCAGTGCCAACAAGTTGGTGGTGTACTATGTATCTGGCAAAATCTGACATGTGAGAGTTTGGTGGCTTAGAATAGTATGGAGTAGCAAAGGCATTTAAACCAGAAATAGGTTTGTAGTTCGTTGCTATGGCAGGTTGTGTCTTTGGAGAAATGTACCCGGCAGGAAGAAGATCACTAACCTAAAGCAGTGGTGATGGTTTAGCTTGAGCGATGACACCAGAGTTGGGGGTTTGTTTCTCTGTAGCATTCAGCTCAGATGGTCTGGCATAGCGTAAGGATTCTGCTTGATAGGTAGAGCACGTAACCCCTTCATCTTTGTAATCACAGTAGTTTTAGGAGGTTGATGCTCTGAAGGAATGTCCGTGTGGTCAGGACCATGAGAGTTAACTGAAGATCTGCCGCTCTAGCTTAGGACATAGTCCTTAGTGAGCTCTATGCGGCCTTCTGTATTTGCAAAGCTGACATCATCTAGTTCACTCTCAGCAACAGCTCGTTCATAAACTCTTAGCTTAGCCATAGATGCCACTTCCTCCCTTTACTTTTAGCTCTGCTTCAGCCTTGGTCTGCATTGCCTTTAATTCTACTTGCGCTTTAGTTTGCATTGCTTGTGCCCCAGCTTTTGCTTTAACTTGTGTTGCATGTGCCTCGGCTTCTGCTTTAGCTTGCATTGCTTGTGCTTCAGCTTGTGCCTCGGCGACTTGTACCTTAATAGATGCTTCCTTGTTCATGCAAGAAGCCTCTGCTCTTGCTGCCTCTGCCTCAGCGTGAGCCCTTATCAGACATTTGCTAAGTGTAGAATGCCTTGAATATGACGATCTTGAAGATCTTTTAGTATGTCTGGAGGATGTAGTGCAGAGAGATGCAGTTTTGTGCAATTGCGATATTTTGTCATCTATCCTTGCCCTGCCTTCTAGAAAGGTGATGTGCCTTTCTTTGTTAAGAGCACTGAAACAATCTAATTATTGCACAGACTCGTCTGTGTTAATGCCTGATAGCAGAGTGGAATACTTTTCAGAATATCTCTGATAGCTTTCATAAACTTTCTTTAGCTCTACAAGCATGCTATTCAATTGTTCTATGCCACATGTTTCATCGGCGGCATATATGCATTGTACGTTTTAGGCCTAGCAGATATTAGGTTTCATTGTACGTTTGGGCCTAGCAGATATCTCTTCCTGTTGAGAATCGGCATTATCTTGGGGAAGAGAAGATGGCTCTGTGTCCACCTGTGATGCATGTACAGACATATTGTGGATTTCAGTAGTGTAGTCATACAGAAAACTAGCTTGTGAATTGTAGAGTACAGTTAAGCACACAAAAATTGTATATACACAGCTCCCAAGGCTGTAAGTGGAGACTCTCAGTGAGTGAGAATACAGCAGACTGTATTTTAATCCACAGGTGATTCTACAGCAAGTGATTCTGAGACATGTGCTCCCTCAGGCATAGGAGAAAACTTTCTGATTGCAGACTGTTATAGGATTAGAATACTGTCTTTTCAATATTCTGCTAGAACCACCGCTTTATGTATTTGCACATACTTTCCTGAGACTCATCTGTACGGATAGTATGGCAACCTACTGACTGGGTGATATTCACAGATAGTGTTCAACTCAATAAGAAGACTCACAGGGTTATCCACAAAAGGGTGAAGAGTTTGGAGAAGGCAGGAGAAATGAACAATCTAGGACAACATAGCTGAACTGGAAAGTGAGCTGAATTGGAGAATTTTCCCAAATCAGCTATTTTGCCCTAAATTGTTTACTTCTCCTGCCTTCTCCAAACCCTGCACCCCTTTGTGAATAACCCTGTCAGAGTAGAATCCAATGTAGTTTATTTGCCTTTTCACAAGGGGGATACGATTGTCATCATGGAAAACAATGTGTATTGATACTCTAAAAAATAAAAAATTGTGTAAAACAATATTTGTTGCTGATGGTCACGACTGCAATAAAAAAATAATACAATATTGTAGAGGAGATTCTCAACAGAAGTGTGATTTCTAATCATAGGGGATGTGATTCCTTGTCATTCTTAGTGTGAAAAGACATTAGTATCTTTGCCATCAACAGGTTAAATAGAGACCCTCTTACCTCACTGAGGGATGATGCAGAAAGAGGAAGTAGAAAGGAATGACTGGGAGATTATAGCAAAAGTCTGTATCAATGTACAGAAAACATCAGGGGTGATAGGAAGATGGCAAAATATATACAGATTAGGCTGTGACAATGCTAATCTACCACTAGTAGCCAGGAATACAGCATAACACAACAAAATGCAGCAATATAGATATGCAGTGTAACTGAAACAGCAGAACTAATAAAAAATGACAATCTGATTGGATGCAGGCATTGTTCAGGTATTTTGACAGCCAGCGGGGCTGACTAGCAAGATACTGAAGCTTGGCCCAGTGGGAGATTCCTCCATCCACACAGTTTAGTGTAGATGGAGAAATCTGTTGCACTTTTTCTGACCATAGAAAATCTGCAGATATCTATAGGTGTATAGCCAGTTTTAGGGTCTCTCTACCTCGAACAGTACACAGGTGAGCTGCATATGCTAGCACAGCCTAACTCATCTTGTTTTTATCTTATCCTGTATAAAATGTACCCTCTGCTCAGGAGGGTGGATTGTAAAGTGCCAACAGTACTACTATATGTATGCACACCTCAGAGAGAATCAGCCTCATGCCACTCTCAGATAGTAAAGCTGACTCTCTCTGAAGTTGGTCTTATTTACAGTCACATGCAGGGACTTTACCCTTCCCAATTTACAAGTCAAGGACAGAATGATCATAGACCAACCTGCACCAGAATAAACAGTGCACAAAGATACCAATGTTTTCCTAGTGCTGTCATTTGCACTAAATTAGGTTTTCATATTTCGCTATGCAGCTCTATAAACAGATCCATCTTACCAGTGTGCATATTGACAATGTAAACAGCCAAACAGTAGTTTGCAAATAATGCTTTACAAAACTCCACAAAATACAGGCTCTCCTATTATTTATTCCTGTTGCTTTTAGAGTATTTTGCTTTGCAATGGTGAAATAAGCTAAGTAGACCAGCTCATCTATTTACAGGTTAAAACAGAACTCCATCCATCCAAAGATAACAGTTATCAAAGTAATCAAAACTATAACAAAGTAATACAAATCAAAATACAAAGTAACAAAACCAGCTTTTGCTGCAATAGTCAGCTTCAGTCCAGAGATTTCCCTGTATGTTTTTCTACTGCTAGATGTCCTCAGTCTGATGGCCAGTATCATTTAGCCCAATTTTTCTAAACTCAGGTTGCCTTAGACCTGTCCCAACCTGTGACTGAACAGTTAATGGAAAAGCAGCACAGTGATGAGCTCGCCTCTCTGTCACTTTCTCATACAATCAGCATGCTTCTTGTCAGAACATGAACTGATTAGCTTCTTACACTGCTTCTTCCCCTGTACAGGAACTGCAAAAGGCTGATACCAGGTCAAACTGAGGTATTTACACTTCTTATATTTAAAAATACATTTAAATATGTATCAATGATTACAGAGCTGCATTATTTGTGTCTTTTATTTGTGCCTGGAGTTTATTTATGTGACTACAGTATTTAGGAATGTAATTTTCTATATTGTCCATTGCGATACACAGGAATGTAGTAAATCTGTCACATATATATATGGGTTATACACAGCTGCCTGCAGGAGGTGCACACTGGCAAACAGAAAAAATTATTAAAGGCCAGCCGCCACATAGCCCAACCCCCAACTGTCATGCTTCAATTTTTTTACTAGTGCCTAGGAGGTTGGACACTTTTTCTTCATCTCTGCTGACAAAAATTCTAGTTTGCTACTTTTTTACTGATTTCTTTTCTGCTATTAACTTACCTGGTTCTGCGCAGATGTTTTTTTCTTCTCAACTAAGATGTTTAATATGTTACTTGAACTGGTCTCTATACAGCAGCTATCTGGCTTGGCTTATTCTCAGCAACAGGCTTGGAGGCTGTATCTAGACTCCGCTGGACTGAAGATTGCAGGGCTTACCTGGAATGGGACCTTCAGGCACAGGGCTTTGCTTGTGGTGCTTTCCAGAACTTTTTGTACTGTGTTAGTTTGTCTTGGGGCACTCTCCAGGTCCAGAACCCTGGCACAACCTCTGGTGTGACCCAGTCTCTGAAGACTCACTTTGTGATTAGGCCCACAGAAAGGGTAAAGATAAACTGGAATGTGATCTTCAGGGGGGGCAAGTGGGTGCATTTGCCCCCCCCAGGTTACTTCTTGCCCCCGTGTGCCCCTCGCTAACAGTGGCGGATCGGAGTGACGTCGTGGGACCTGTGCATCCGCTGTGCGGTGCGGCCGGCCAGCCCAGTCAGAGCGGCTTAGGGAGAGACCATTTTCTCAGGGAGGGGGGAGCGGAAATTGCCCAGTTCCCCCTCCCCTGGGAAAATAGTCCCTCCGCCGCACTGACCGGGCAGGACGCACCGCACAAGCAGCAGGTGCACAGGTCCCACAACGTCACTTGTATCCGCCCCTTAGCCAGCTCTACGGCAAATAGCCGCGTAATTTTGAAGTACATCCTGTACCTCTCGTCGGCTACAGAGGCACACCACTCTCCATCCTGAAAAGAAAAAAAATTACTACTTACCTCACCGCTCTCCATCCTGAGTTCCATGCTGACAGGCGGCAATCTTCCTTACTCCTGCCCTTTGGAGCTCCACGCTGACATGCTCATCTCTCCAGCACCTTCCCTTGTGCACTGTGTGGAATTACAAGTCTACTTACTGCAAGTATACCTTTGAGTTGGCAAAGTTAACACTTCACTTGCTGGTATTGCTATTAATTTGTAACTGATTCAAGTACTGTTGCTATTGGAGTTTCATTTAAAGGTCTAATGTTAGTATTAGGCCTGGTTAACACCTGCGCATTCTAAGGACGAGTGTGTCTGTGGAAAACGCGCCAAGACGCATTTGCCGTGCCATTAATTTCTAAAGACACCCCAAATGCGGCCAGCAAGTCGTGAGGTTTTCTGCTTTGTTTCCATGCATGCAAAAGCAGCAGAAAAATGCATCCTGTGCATCGCACAAAATAGTGGAGGAGCCTTTTTTGCCACGCAGATATCTTTGTAATATCCCCTTCGCACACCGTACCGATGTACCCCAAAATCCAGCAGGTGCTGGAGCAACTGATGGATGGCACCACAATGTACGATCTATAACATATGTTGTCCGCACACCATTCTGCTTCGGAATGTCCTTTTTTATTTGTATTCCTTCAGCATGACATGTGAATGCAAATGTGTATTCCTTTAGCATGCACATGTCATGCTAAAGGAGTACAAATAAAAAGGACATTCCGAAAGCAAATTGGTGTGCGGACAACATATCTTCTAGATGCCACGCAGATATTACCATTGATGGAGCAGCGCGGCAAATGCACGCTCACGGGACATGCAGGTGTGAACCAGGCCTTATTCTTTACTCACAATTAGCTTGGGAGGGCCAATCAGGAAGCCAGGCTCTTTGTCCCTTAGGTCTGCCACTGGGTGCACTGTATTCAGAAAAATTAGGCGGCTGCCTCAGCCCATGCTGGGGCCTGGTGACTACCTAATTTGTGCTTTATAGCTGGTGGTATTCTGCATTGCTGTATAATGTATTGTTGGGATTTATAGTCCTCTATACAGTGGCAGAACTACCAGGGTCACATAGTTGCAGCGGTGACTGGGCCCTAGCATTATGTCACTTGGTGAGCCCAGACAGGAGGAACGGGGCCCTGGTAACCGCCGACATTGTAGGTTCCCGGGACACATACCTTAAAGTGATATTAAAGGATATTTTCCCCCCTCCCCCAATGTTAGTGTAAGGACTTATCTTAAATGATGCCTCTTAATCCGATCATCTTCTTTCCTGTCCTTTTCAGCTGTCCCTCCAGCGCTGGTGTGGGTCTCCAATCCAGCGCTGACTCCTGTCCTCCTCTTCTCTCATGTCCCACGGGTGCACGCTGCTACATATACTTACCCTGTGTCTTTCCTCGTCTCCGGGCCGAACATCTTGAGTGCGCATGCGCCCGCCCAAAGATCCTTTGCGGCCAGCCCTAGAGCTGATGGCATCGGGCACCTGGTGGTTGCGGTATTCAGGATTGTGGGCGGAGTTGGACTACATGTCGCAACCATCGGGCGCCAATGCCATCTGCCAATGCCATGTAATCCGACGCCTCCCACAATCTCTCTCTTTGTCTCCTACGCGGTGCTGGGAGGAAAATACATCACTCCCAGCACTCTATGATAGATAGCCGCACAGGAGGGAGACATCCAACCATGCACTTCTGGCCCTGAGTCTAACCCATCTGTCTACATACACATACTTTTTATTGTAATATATATGTATGTATGTATATGTGTGTGTATATCATTGCATGCAGCATTACTCTCATATTTGTAATCTTATTTATATATACCTATTTAGTAGAGGTGCACCGAAATGGAAATTTTAAAACCGAAACGAAACCGAAATAAAAAAAAATGTCAGGCCGAAACCGAAACCGAAACCGATACCGAAATGTTTTTTATTTTTTCAATTTTTCAAAATATTTTATTTTTTATAAACTTTTTTATATTTATTTGTATTTATTAATTCATTTTTTATTAAATATTTTTCTTTTTTACTTTTCTTTTTGAGAGGCTTTGGGGAA
>NW_017306502.1:929729-991998 GCF_000935625.1 Nanorana parkeri
TATATATATATATATATATATTGTGACAGATGGATGGTCTGTGCAAAGATACAGAAAGCGCCGGTCTCAGCAGGGTGAGGGTCCATGAGCTGCTGTAGGGGGTTACTCCTACAGCAACCTCAAACCTAAAGGTGCCTAGAGCAACCTCAAACCTAAAGGTGCCCATACACTCTTCAATTTTTGGTCTTTGGAACGATAAATGAACAGTTGGCGGGACACCAACTATTTTTTTTACTGTAGTGCCACACTAATTTTCTCAAAGGGTGAGGCTGGAAAACTTTTTCAAAAATCGATGGATTAGTGGCGTTTTCATACGAAAAACATTGCAGCAAGAACACTGCAGATGAACAAATGAAAATCTGTTCTGTCGATCAACAAAATGCGGTGAGTTGGTATTGCTAATGAATGATTATCGAAATCAACATTGGTCTGTACTTGATGGGCTATTTGAGTTAGAATCGAACAAGGGCAGCAATACAAACCCATAGGTGTATGGCCAGCCTTATACAGGGGGGTGCATGTCCAGGTCTGTCTGGCATACACAGACAGTGAAGTGACTGGTAAAGTGGCTGGTGTCCACCTTTCATCAAGATTCAGACCCCTAGATGGAAATGTTAGCTTGCCACACTACTTACACCAATCCCAGGAGAAATGCGGCATGCATACAACATAGATTCTGTAGGTGACCCTTTTAACCTCCCTGGCGGTAATCCCGAGTCTGGCTCGGGGTGAATTTTCCATGCTAGGAGCAGTAACCCCGAGCCAGACTCGGGGTTGCAGAGAAAAGTGACACTCACCTTGTCCCTGTGATCCCGCGGCGTCCTCTGCTGTACGCGGCCCGAAAATGAAACTAAAAGCCGGCATCTGACTTTTAGTTTCGTTTTTGAGCGTCACAGCAGGCGGGAAATTCAAAAGTGAAAAGTTGCAATATACACAGAATACACACAATACAATGTAATCTGCTATGATTACACTTATGTATCATACTATTTCACTTCAATTTTCCCCCTAGAGCTTTGTCCAGTGAACTGCCTGACACTAGACATAATCATACCGCCAGGGAGGTTAATGTATACACTACTATGTCATATACCTGCTTCTACTCTGTAATATTATTATATTGGGTTAGGTGTGCACATCACTTTCAGACGCTCAATTTAAGAGCCATGTAAACCTTCAGTCCTGCAGATTATGCTTTTCGTTCTGAAACTTACAAATATCGGCTCATGACACATCATGCCTTTAGTGTCCTTGACCTTACCCCCCTTAATTTAAAATAGTGCATTTTTTCCAACAGGAATCACCATGTGCCTTAAATCATTTCTCTTTCCATACAGCCCTTCCTAGACTGATCTTTAGTGGGAGGGAGTTTTGCTGCCTGAATTCGTGCTGGATTAAGCCTCCAGAGATTGATTTACCTATAGATTCACCTATCCTTATTAAGAGACTAAGTCATGAGGAAAATGGAGCTGCAAAATGTCCTTGAATATTTATATTTATAAGATTAATGCAGTTCCATACTGCACTAAATGCTCTGTAACAACTGCAACATAAACAACACCATTGTGCTTATAGAATAAGAAAAATAGTAAATGTGCTGTACCCTACAACATGCTTCACAGCAAACAATTATTCTGACTGCTGCAAAAAGAAAACCAATCAATTGCTAACTGTTAAATAGGGGTCTATTCACGAAGCTGCCGAAGGATCTAGCCGTAGATTCGGCCGATCCTTCGGCTAGCTTCGGCCCCAGGACCCCTTCGGTTCAGTAGAACTGAAGGGGTGCTGTACGGGCTATTCACTATAGCCCATACAGCTCCCGAACGTGGCCGAGCGGCTCAGCCGCGCTAAAAGCCGAAGCTGGCCGAGCGGCCGGCCATTGGCTGGCCGACAGACTGCTTCTGACAGCTGGGCGGAGCCAGCCATGATTTTATGGCTGGCTCCGGCCACTGCCAGAGAGATCAGCGTCCCTGGTTACCAGCTAACCAGGGACACTGATCTCCAAACAGCAAACTCTCCCTGGCGCTCCGGGAGTCTCCTTCTCCCGGCCGCCAAGGAGAGAAACACTGCTGTTTCTTTTTTTTCTTTATTCTGACACGGAGCTGTGTCAGAATAGAAAAAAAAACAAAAAACGTTTTTGGCTATTGGAATGCATTGCTAGATTCCTATTGGCTATTTCAATTTGCAATAGCTAATAGTAAACTAGCATTGTACCCGCCCTCTGCTGCAGTTCTCCATCAGGTCCATCAGCAGAGGGCGGGTACAATACTAGTTTACTATTGGCTATTGCAAATTGAAATAGCCAATAGTAATCTAGTAATGCATTCCAATGAGCAAAAACTTTTTTTTTTCTATTCTGACATGGCTTCGTGTCAGAATAAAGAAAAGCAAAGATAAATCAGTGTTTCTCTCCTGGGCGGCCGGGAGCGGAAGGCTTTTTTTTTTTTTACGGCAGCAGAACCGCCGGACATTAGAATCATCACTGCTGTTCGGCATCTATAAGAATAGGCCGAACAGCAGTGAGTAGCCTGCCGGAGGTTCGGCTCAGCCAATCCAACATCTGAACTCCTTCTGCACTTCGGGTCCGAGCATGTTCGGCCGACCCGAAGCCATGCGAAGCAAGCCGATGTAAGCCGATGTACGATATACGGCTGAAATCAGCCGTACAAGCCTGAAGTGAATAGCCGAACAGTGTTCGGCTCACTTCACATGGGGTCGATTGTTGGCTGCCCTCGGCAGCTTAGTGAATAGACCCGATAGACTACAAATTCTAGATGGTGGCCAGATGTGGATGTATGATCTCACAGCTAAATGATCTTTCCTTTGTACCTCTATTTTGGGGTGGTCAAGTGAAAAGACCTTCTCCAGTCAGCTACCACTGCACACCTGTAGGTAACTAGAAGATCTTGAGCATGGGATTTGAATATATCTATAATGAAAGTGCCTCCACCAGGCTGGGTCTTGTGTATTACAATTGGAATTCCCAGATGAGAATGACGTTGTCCCTAGGAATGTTCCTCTGAAGATGCAACTCTGATCATTAGATGTTAAGAGTGATAAGCATCACTCACTTCAAGTACATTTTACAATATTTTAATAGCATGTGCATGGAGAAGAGTAGGGAAGGAGGGTGAAGGGACCACAGGATACCTGTTGAATTATATGAAAGCACAGCACAGGATACCTGTTGATTTATATCAAAGCACAGTCCTTTAATCTTTTGCACAATCTTCCATTTTCTGGGTCCCTCTCCCTTAGGACTTTACTGCCTGAAAACATAACTTGTAAACTGGCCCCTAGCAACCGAAGTTCTAGTTTATGCTCAGTCTTCACATCAAGGCAGGACAGCAATGGGCAGGTTCCTGTGTGAATTCCCCAGACTCACTCACTCCCACCACCTCCATGTGGGGGACAACTGCAGCTCTGTTGCAGACACCCCCCAGGCAGGGGACGTCTGCAACATTTGGGGAAGGCCTACACACATGATGCACACTGGTTAATGTTCTCTTAGGTCTAAAAGTACTTTTACTTTATTTTGCACATCATTTATGTACTTTGCAATAATGCTTGAGTTTACGATAACAGATGCATGTTGCTTGTCATAACTTACTGTACTTATACACCTATACACATTAAAGCGGACTTGTACAAGGCAAGTGGAGGAAAAAGGAAAAAGTCACCTCCACCTCCTACTAGCTTACCATGTCTTGTTCTGCACTGAGTTTGTGTGGAAGTTGCAGTCTTGGTAAAAATACTGTTTGCTTAGTCTTCTTTAAATATTGGCATCTTTGACCATCTTGATCGGTCAACCTAGGAAGATGCTGAGAATGTACACTGAGCCGCGTGTATGTGGGTTATTATTTACTTGTATTCTGGAGAGAATACTGGTGAATAACAACATACATATACACCTATTCCTAAAGGGTAAGGCTCAACTATTAAAACAAAATAAAAGATTTTGGAGATTTAGATGCTTACATATGTCAATTCCTGTCTGGTTCTCCTTATCAGTCAAAATGGTTAAATATGTATGTTCCAAAGTACAAAATAAGCATTTGTCAAACAATACAGTGCATTAACATTACAGTTACAGAGGTTTGATGACAAACAAAGCGATAAAACTAATAAGAGTCAGTTTACATTATGTTTCATTATTTATCTTACACTTGGCAGACCTGAGTAAACTAATAAGTAATTACTGAAAGTTATGAACATTTGAAATTCAGTAGAAAATAAATGCCCTTCTGCTTAATAGCAATATTCCTAGTTTAGCTGTCATAATTTTGTTTAACAGTTCCAAGCACTACTGCATTGTATAAACAGGGTTAAACTATAGGATCGGTACCTACAACCTCTCTCATAGCATTATAGGTCATAGTATGGATTCTGGTACCTAAGTTGTGAAGATGTGTCCTTGATTTGGTCTTCTGTGAAGTCTGGCCAATAATCCTCAGAGTGCTATGATCTGTCATCTGTCTGGGAAGCTAACTATTGGTTGTGCCAGATATTGATGCTTTGATCTTCTTTTGCATGTGGGAATAGGAGAAGATAGCAGGGAACTTTTAACCCACCGACAAGAGTTCTATATAACTATTCTTTTTGTCCTATGACAGCCAATGCTTAGCTAAAGGATTCACTGCAAAGGATGAAGTCAGCTTCCATTAAATTTGTATCTTCATGATCACAAACAACATTTACATTTGGGATTTGTTCTTTCAAAGTCAGTAGAGGTTAAAGGGGCATAGCTTGGCTGACATTTTTACTGTATGCTACCAGAAAGGTCTGGCAGCCTCAACGCATTCTTGATGTACATTTGCAACCTTCCCATGACCTCCACTTATTTAATGGAGTATCCCACACAGTACGTGTTTACATTGCTGGAAGTCAACTTTAGAGCACAGCTATTCTAAAAAAAAATTGTGTTGTGGTATTGTGGGGTTAAGCAGTAAAGAAGTGAAGGCTGTAATTAGCAAAGTGTATGTTAGTAAATAAGGAGAACCTGTATTCACTTTAAATACTCCACCACATACACGGGGAATGAAAAAAACAACAGATTTTTCTATCACACGATTGCTGATTGAAGTAAAAACAGCTTTATTTACTAAGCTTAGTGAACATTCAGTTTGCTAAGTGAACAGCTTCTGTTCCTTTAGTAAATCAACACCAGTATATACATTAATTTTCTTTTTGCATACTTTGTTTATGTATTCATATTTACATGCAGCCCAAACTGTCCATTAAAAGTGACAGTCACAGGGCTTGGGAAAAACTGCAGCACTGCTAGTGCTTACAACACATACTTCTAATTTTCATGGTTTAAATCTTCTTTTTAAAAATATTTTTCATTTGGATGGCATAAACATTTGATTTGGATAGCAAAGGATAACTGGCATTACATATGACTTCATTTTATTGCAGTCTGAGGAGAAGAGTATTTATGCTTTGCTATGGGTTACCAAAGATTAATCTTGTCACACAAGCAATGCTGCTAAAGACTATATGTGCTATTATGTCACTTTAAACTCAAAGCTCAAAAGCCACCTTGTATTAAACCCTGAAGTTAATAAATCAGACATTAGTAATTGGTAAGATGACCTTTTATCTTTAGTGGGTTGTGGCTAGCGGTTAACAGGATTGTCTTTTGTTCTGCTATTAAGTAAAGTGTCAAAACGACCTTCTAGTCCTAGTGGCTAGTAGATGATAATTTGTGCTGCTAATCCTACTGATTACTGGTTGGCGAAGAAACCATGGTGTTGATAATTAGTGATGGTAATAAGCAAAGTTGCCACTTGTGTATAGTTGGCATGCACACCTAAGCAGATTTTACTTTATTTGTTCGTCATCATTAGTAATACACAATGGAAAAAAAGAAATCCCTAGGCAGAAATAGGGCTTTCACATTTTTGGTTTATAGGCATTGTGGGGAAACGTATTTTCAAAGCTCACTACACAGACATTGAATTTTTGGCTTTTTTTTAATGGAGAACAGATCTTAACAGTGTGCCAGCCCGCTAATGTATATGCGGCACTCCTCCCCTTCGGATGGTAGCGAATGACCCCCTCAACAGTATGGCAGGCTTAAGTTGGGTACACATGCAGCAATGTCTGCTGAATTTGCCGAAATACACTCTTTTGGTGACTCAAAAACCTTGACAGAAGTCAATCATTAGATTTGGCATGGATGGAGAAATATGTGATTTTTTTTTATTTCAATGAAAAAATATAACAGTGTATACCCTACTTTACATTTCCATCTCAGGGTAGGATTTTTGTTTCTTTGCGGGAAGAAAAATATGTTTAGCATCAGCCATTTTAGCCTTTGTATTATTTACTTTTGAACTCGTCTAGGAGTGAGGGTTTAGGTGTGCAGAATATAAAAAAAGGATATATATTCTGAAAGTAGCAGGCTCTTTAAAAGCTGCCTCTTGGCAATTTCTGGCCTGTGGAAGCAGCTAGACATATCTATGACCCTGTAGAAGCAGTCACAGTCTGGTACTTGACCTTTTGATAGCAGTCAAAGATACCGTGGACAATGAATCCTTCTTACAAAGTTGGACAGTAGCTTCTACTTATCTCCTCTGCTACACTCTTCAACAAGAAGATTCTTTACAGATGGTCTTTCAAGGCAGCTGTCCTTTAGCCCAGCTTGCTCCAGATATACACTCAAGCCGAGCAGCCAAAGTCCTGGGCCTCCAGCACATGCCCCCTACTAAGGCAAGGCCCAAATAGAGAACACTTTATGTTGACATCCTCTCCAGGCAAAAGCCCAGCAAAGCTGGAAATAAGGTGTTTTTTAGCCCTGCAACTTTAGTTACTGTTAGAGTTCTAATCTCTCTGTTTGATTCTTAAGTTGTTTTATATACAAAGATTGCACTAACAGCAGTGGCTGTGAATAACTAAAAGTGAGGTGGGCAGGAACAGAAGCAAAAACTTTGACAGAAGGTTCTTGCTGCTGGAGTTCCCAAAAGATGTTAAAAGAACAGCACACAACTCAGCCTATGAGTCTCCAAATACTGAATAACTAATGTATTACTTTTTATGAGACTGACTCTCTAAAGCAGGGGCGCCCACTATTTTTCATCTGGAGATCTACTTTTCAAATGACGAGCTCATTGAGATCTACCAACGAAAAAACACCTGCATTCAGGGGCGGGAGGGGGCGTGGGCTGCGCAGGCAGGCCCCTCGCCCACAGTGAGTGGGCACCCCTGCTCTAAAGCAACTGTATTATTTACAGGCATAATATAGCTTAATTCAGCTTTTTAATGCTTATGTTACATACATTGCGATTGTAATTTGCCAGATGCATGAGTGTGATTCTGAATTGAATATTTTTTTTGCAGTTGGATAGTGACCATATGACTGCATCCCGATTTATCCTATAAATAAAACATTTATATGACCTGAAGAAAACTCTTAAGCGTGAAAAGTCTGTTCAATTGTAGAATTTTGGAACTGTGCCTTTGAAATTATGCCTGAAGTTAGCAGAGATCTATACACATTTAGTTTTTCCTTGTTTTCTTGCCAATGTAAAGAAGAATTTTGGAACCCTGTAATGTTATTTGTGTCGTTTCTCACATTCACCGTGCTGGATGTCGAATAATATAAAAGTAGTGTACAATTAATTATTTTATGTTTGTCATTAAAAATATGATTGTATTTCATATATGCAAGTCCAAAAAGAGAATATTCTCAGAGTTTGGCTTAACTTATAAATTAACAAGGCACATACTTGCAAATTGAAACTTTAAAGTCAAGCCAAAAACATTTCTTCTAGTTTTGGATAACACGGGGAAAAATTAGAACTCCTGTCAGGTTTTCCTGGTATCTGGGGCTGTGAAAGAGAAATTTATCCTCACTTCCTGTCCTGCTGACAACAGTTTCATCAGACAGAAAGTGAGGGAAAATATGCAAGGACATAGAAAGAAATAAAAAAAATTCTGACTAGCCTTCTCCAACTCTACTGAAGAAAAAACTTCCCTTACATGGGTGTATGTGACAATATAAATCTCACATAGTCCTAGTAATTATACTATGCTTCCAGGGGGATCACATCCAACTTTAAAAACTTAGAGTTGAAGGGTGGGCAGAGAACCCACCTACTGTTTCCGGCCAGACTCCAGTGTCCTGAGGGCCTGTGTTAGGTCTTTGGTCTTGTGATTAAGGGCAAATGCTGCTTGCTTTTCAGTGCATTCCAATTGACAGGAGCATTTGACCCAGGCCCGTCTTTAACGCAGGGCAAAAGGGGCAGTTGCCCCGGGCCCAGTTATTCTTGTGGGGCCCTAATCAACCGCCCCTTGAGCCTGCACTGCTCGCTCCCTACCTGGAGATGCGGGATGTCAGTGTCCCGTCCCTTCTCCCCCCTCACCCTCTTGGTTTCCCTTATCTGTCCAGAGATAAGACAGACAGCAGAGATCGGCAGATGGGGACCTGATGACGCTGATGGGCGGGCTGTCATAATTACGTACTTCGGCCCGCCCATCACATCATCAGTTGCTAGGCAGAGCAGACAAAAGTCCTGATCTCCCGATCTGCTGCTTGTCTGCAAGTAACAGCAGGGGGGAGAGATTAGGGAAACCAGGAGGATGAGGGGGGAGAGCACGGGGATTACAGGCTCAATAACAGACTCTGATCCCCTTGCAGACAGGCAGCAAAGATCAGAAGATCGGGACTTTTTTATCAAAGAACAGGGATCAGAGCCTATCATGCATGCCTAGACCAGCCGGCCCGCCCATCTGCATCATCAGTCACTAGGCAGACAGGGGGCTGATAAAAAATAAATAAATAAATTGATTTGGGATGTTGGGGTGGAGAGAGAAACTGCATGGCAGGTAGAGGGCGTGGCTTGGTGGGTAGAGGCGGGGGCCCAAGAAAATGTTTGCCCAGGGTCCAATCAATGTTAAAGACGGCCCTGATTTGACCTGCAGTTACTTTTCTTCTGACCTGCATTTTATCTCCTTCTAAACTGCATCAACCCACTTTTGCATTCCCATTGAGTTTTATGGGTTAAAAAGCAGTTTCATGAAGTGAGCAAAAGCAATTCAACACAGACCTTAATAATGCAAAAGTCCAGTGCTACTGAGCCAGCAGTGGTTACTCCAAGATTATTTTTGGGACCATTACTCTTGAAATTATTTAACATTTGAAATTAAAATGACTCTTTGTGTGTTCGCAGACAAGACAAAGCTATGTAATGGAATACATTTCTTGCAACATGTCTTAGCAAACTGCCCAAGACACACTGGTTGCTTGGGCAGCAAATTAAGAACTTTGTGGATATCTGTAGAGTTATGTACTTGGGGCAAAAACATGAATACAACAATCTATGTTGTATAATAGACATGTGCGATTCTTTTCGTTCCGAATCGAAATTTGGACTGATTTTCAGAAATTCGGAGATTCGGATAAATCCGAATTCCGAATTACAGCTAAAACGAATGCAAACGAATCCGAATTCCCGATTTCCCGAAATTCGTTAGCGGTAGTCCGGTCAAAATTTTGTTTATTGGACAAAATTTCGTTAGCAGCAAATTCACATTGTAAAAAAAAAAAAAAAACATTTTATTTTTCTAGTCTGCAGAAGATGAAAAAAAAAAGCATGAGGTTCCCCCCCAAATTATACCAGACCCTTTAGGTCTGGTAGAAATGTTAGGAGGGACCCTCCCCCAAGTTAAAACCAAAAAAAAGTGCGTGGGGTTCCCCCCAAAGTCCCTACCAGACCCTTTAGGGTAGGAATTGTAAGGGGGAACCCCAGCCCCTCAAAATGGGGGAGAAAAAACATGGGGTCTAAACGTCTTACCAGACCCTTGATCCGAGTACTGGCCCGGCAGGGCAGGAAAGGGGGGGACGATATGTGCCTGGGGTTCACTAAAGGGTCTGGTAGGATTTTGGGGGGAACCCAACGCACTTTTTTTTTGTTTTAAACAAAACTAAACAAATTTTTTGCTGGTGCACATGTCAATTGTATAATACTGGATGAATCAATAATATAGAAATCTGTGTATCTTTGTAGAGCATAGTCTAATTGACCCATGCAGTGCCAATTGGCAGATTCTAAAGCCAACATAATACTTTAAAAGAGGCACAGACTCTAGTAAGAAAGAAAAATATTTTTCTCTATGTGAAGCATGAGATGACAAAATAAATGACAACCAGCATGGGTTTAGGAAAGACTGTTCGTGTCAGACTAACCTACTGACTTTTTACGAGGGGATAAGAAGCTTTCGGACGACTTCCTGAGAGACCGAAATGTACAAGGGTACAGGTACTCTTAAGAATGAGAACACTCATGGACCTATACACACAAACACACACACACACAATAGGTTGAACTTGATGGACTTATGTCTTTATTCAACCTCAAATACTATGTAACTATGTAACTATGTAAGCATTAGTAAGACTGCATCTCTGCGAGAGAGACAGAGAAGAAAAAGAAAGTTTGGCTATTACAGTTCTTCCAAACTGAAATAAAATTGAATGCTGGATTCTAATCAAATGATATAGAATAATAGACACTTTACGTTCTTGCAATTTTAATATAGGAACTCCAATGTTCATATACATGAATTAATCCCATAAGTAAACATCAGAAAAGTCCAAAATAATAAATTAGCATAATATATACTGTACATACATTCATACACAAAAGATCCCAATGGCCCAATAAATGAATAACCAATACCTCAATTATTTATTGATGAATGAATGAAATACAGATAATTCTCCAAACTGCAAGTTTGTTTACACGCACAATGCCTAATAAATTAATATTCACAATTCGAAAATTAACACAGATAGTACCCTCAATTAACCAGTTAATATATGACAGATCCATTAAATTAGGCAGTAGCACAAATGAATAATTAAAACATGCCAACCACCACACTTCACCTCTACCCCAGATTTAACATTGCATTTTTATTTGGTAGAATGAACAGTTTAATTACATATTTCAGCATTATTAATGGTCACACAAAGTGCCTTTGAATCACAGATGAGCAAAGTGATCTTGAGTCCAAAGATTACCCTGATTATGATGGTTTGTATACTTTAAAAAGATTTAGAAGTAGAAAGTAGAAACCATCATGTAGATGTAAAAACAGCACCCTGCTCAGACATATTTCTACAAAAATCACAGAAAACTGCTTTTGATTTGAATGTGGAGTATATAGATGATGGCAATAACTTGCTTATCTCCAGCACCAGAACCTGTAGACTTCTGCAGAAACTGTTTATTTTTTCCAGTGAGTATTCACTGCTTTTTAAAAGTGACCATGTCATCTACAGTAAGTGTAAGGATGTGTTTCCTAATAGTCTTGCTTTTTTGCTCTCACTTTTTCACTTTTAGTTTGCTGAACATTCTACTCAGGCATAATCTGTATTGCATCAGCTGCCAGTTACTTCAGAGTCCTGTGTAAGTGGTGGAACACAGAGTCCTATCTATTTGGCCAGTTGGCTACTTCATAGTGAGTTTTTCATAAGTGGATTGGACCTAGATTTGACAAAACAGGCAATGTGCTGAAAGGGTCATATTTTTCTCCCCCTTCTTATGAGAGGAAGTCTTCTGTTAGCTCTCCCTAGTCATGGAGAAGCTCTGTGTGGGGAGAGTTTCTCCTGGAGCTGGCTATCTGCCTGCATTGAGGACTTAGGGCTGGAGCCCAGGCCTAGAGGGTATCATCCTTCTGTGTGAGCACATTGTATGCCTGAAGGCCATGTGGTCTTAAAAATATTTTTTGCTGGAGTCACTGGAATAGAGTTACAACCAAAGCTATTGTTTTGTGCATGCTCTAGGGTATGTTCTGTGTAATGCTTCTGGAAGGAAGCTGCAACTCATTCAGTGACTTTTAGTAAATAAGTTGTAGGAGCCCCATATGAGTTTTGAGCATTCCAAATCTGTCCTCCTGTTTTATCGCAAGTTTCAACATTTTTTCGAAGTTATCTTCAAGTGTGGACCTATCTTCCTTGAAGGGAAGTAAGTGTGATCTATCCTTGGGACTAGGGACTAAGAGGGAGTCGCTCTTGTACCCGCAAGACCCTCTATAGCGCTATCTATAGTGTTGGGATGTAATGGCTACATAGTGAGAGTCATCTCACATGGCCTCCCCCTACCTTCAAGGAAACACTGTTACATAATTAACATTTATCGGCAACAAAGAGAGGGAATACTTACCTTTTCTGCTGATCCTGAGTATTGATCTCCCAAAGTACATTGGGAAATTGAAACTTCCAGTAATGTAGATGTCCTAAGCCCTATACAGCTTTTACATGTTTTGCAAGTATCATCATGAGAAACCAGTGTGAGCCATGGGGGACCCAGGAGACAGACACCTGTGGAAGTGTTGGTTTCTTAGTGGATTATAGGTGACCAATTCTCATGAATGGGCAGCAGCAAAGGTAATTATTCCTCCACTTTCTTTACAGGAACATGCTTGGTTCATATATGGTTCTTATATGACAGGGTCGCATTAGGGAGATCTCATATTACAAACTCTACCTCCAGAAACAAATCAGAATTGCATTTGTTCTAAGTGTTAGGAATCTAATGCTGATAGCTTTCATTGAAAGGATTTAGAGCCAACAACTACTGTTAATACTATAGCTGCCCAGTGAATTCTCAACTAATAAAGCATCGTAAAAAATAAAGTCGGCCTGGAACACTTTCAATTTCCCCACCACAAAAATGAATGCCAGTACCATGCAGGTTCATTCAAATAAACTGATTTGGGATTTTTAGTTACTCTTATTTGGAATGCAAATTGAAAAAATTGCAAAATTCTTTAGTAAGCACAGTATGATGGCTGCAAAAAATGTTTATTCTGTACAGAAAGTGCACAACTATTATTATATATTGATATACTTACTTTTGTATGTAGTGTAAGGCACTGGAGCTGCTAGTAGCTACCAGCCTGAAAATGATAATGTCTGTATGTCTTGAAAAATCATTATATTCAATGCCATCAATAATGGGATCCAAGAGGAAAAGAAGGGAAATTAAGAACTTTACATCACTCTGCTGTGTAATCATCTTCATCTCAATAATATGACCATCAATTTATCAGTAGATAGGTCTACACCTTCACCACCACCAGGCACATTTGTGTGAGATGTATAATCAGAAGCAAAGCCTGCTGTTGCATCTGGTGCTCATTGCTCACCCTTAGCCTGAACAGATGCGGTGATAGTCTGAGGAAGGAACAAGCCTGTGTCTCATCCAAACACTGTGCATGTGCAGTGTGTGCTTTCTCCCCTCCAGCGGCGGCAGTGGCAGCAACTCGTTCAAACACTGTGCATGAACAGAGCACACTGTTGCCCACTGCTGCTGCTACAGTTCCTTCTGTGTTGGGGCGTTAAGAAAGGAGCGTTGCGCAGTGTATAGGGTTGGAGGGGGTTTACCTGGCAAGGAGTTTTGCGGTCAGGTCATGCAGAAAAAATAAGGCATGACCTGGCACAGCTAAAAAGCTTAATTACCCCCGCCACTAAAAATCACCTTAGGATGCAGATCTGCAGGCTGATATGAAATCAACCTTCATTCATTAGTTAAACAAACATATTTTTCTTTGACTTACAATTATGGTTTTTCCACTTCTTGGTCCACTTGGCTAGAGGGCCAAAGTTTGGCTACCCCTGCTTTAGATTTTCCTCAAACATTTTTTTAGGCACATAACATGCAGAACTTCAATTTGGAAGCATACGAGGATACATAGACTTTTTTGTTTTAATTGCAAAGAAAGGAAAAACAATAGATTTTCCTATATTATTCTCATTTATTTATGTTATAAGTAGAACCCCATATATTTTCCCCAAAATATGAGAAAAGGTAAAGCTTAAAGTTGAAGGTCACCTTTCAATTAAGGAGATGTTGGTTTGCGCAGACATGATTTGGTGTACAATTCATTGTGACCATTGGTCCTTTCACATAAGAGCACATTTAATGATTACGCTGCCATATGAGGCTTTTATACAGGGTATACATTGGGATCCAGGGGTTAATGAGATTTTTTTTATTATTTTAGTAATGTACTTATAAATGTTTTTCTTGATATTTTATTGTTGCTTTTTCATGGGGAAGGAGGGGTGCTAGATAAATTGACTTTGGACCTAATCCAGCCTGCAAATGCGCCTGTACAGTAACAGATCGCTTGTTATAGTTATCTATTGCTTGGTGTAAGCAGCAGCAGTAGATCACTACTGTAGATGGCCGTCAGAATTCACAGGAAATCCTGCTGACTTCATGGGCGACAGAGCCAGGATTTCCGCAAATAAACACAAACATAGCATTCTCACAGACTCCTCTGTAGCATGATTGCACTGATTGATTTAACTCCTGGGGCTTAGCATTGGACTCCTGCTGTCATAGACATATTTTCCAGCACCGGACCCTCTGGAACCCATGTACAGCTGCCCACAGCCAATGCCATTTTGAAAAAGTGTAGTGGCCCACAGCAGCGCTTACAATGCCTTTATCAATGGCAGAACAATGTTCAGTGTTTAAACAGTGCTGCTTGTAACCAGAGTTATTTGCAAGGTGTTGACCTGACTCATGAAGTGTGTTGGCACAGACAGGCAGGTATCGAAATAAATATTATTGTAAATGCTTTAGAGAGACAGAGTAATGTCAGGGTAGTGTGTAGGAGCTCACGCAGGCATAGACACTGATAAGCAAAGTTCAGGGTTGCAAACAGGTACGTGCTTAAATAATGGTGGTGTATGTCACTCAGTGAAGCTGAGAGTGTAATTGATGCTTTTATTTTGCTGACAGCTTTTGAGTAAGTAAAAAAAATCGAGTACTATATAAAATGCATTAGCAACAGTCTACAGACTTGTATATGTAATCTTTTTTTTTGCAGTCTGTCATTATGTGTGTTTTTGTTATACCTTGCCAAATCCCATATATAGTTAAAAGATGGCCTTGGTGCCCATGTGAACCTAACTTTAGTTTGCACGTTGACATACCTGAATCCCAGGGTGTTTTGGTACAAAAATTTTAATAATAGACCAGTAATCAGTACCTGTCATAATGATGGCATACCTCCCAAATTCTTCTACCTTTTAAGGATACCACATAAATGAGATAAATACTTATGTAGAGAAAAGGTAAAGCTTAAAGCTGAAGGTCACCTTTCAATTCAGGAGAGGTGGATTTCCTGAAACATTTATTTAGGCACAAGACATGCAGAACTTTAATTTGGAAGCAAACGAGGATACATAGACTTTTTTGTTTTAATTGCAAAGAAATAGGAAAAACAATAGATTTTCCTATATTATTCTCATTTATTTATGTTATGAGCAGAACCCCATATATTTTCCCCAACATATGACTGCCAAATTCTTCTACATTTAAGGATACCACATAAGTGAGATAAATACTTATGTAGAGAAAAGGTAAAGCTTAAAGCTGAAGGTCACCTTTCAATTCAGGAGAGGTGGGTTTGTGCAGACATGAACTGGTGTACAGGGTCCTTTCACATAAGAGCACATTTAAAGTGACATTAAACCCTCAGATTTTTAACATAAAACAATACTGTAATGTGTGCCTTACTGTAATCCATGGTTGTTTCCCTTCTCTTTGCTGCTCTTCCTTTTAAATCCTCATGTCTTCTCATGCTTGGGGAGAACTTCCCTTTTCAGCTCAGGGCCTCTTCCTGTAGTGCTGGCTCAGGTTACAAACCTATACAAACCTATACACAGACACCATATATCCATTCCTGAGACAAGGCAGTCTGCTGCAAAACAGAAGTTCTGCCCAGCATGAGAACAGATACAAATTTAAAAGGAAGAGCAGCAAAGAGAATGGAAACAACCATGGATTACAGTAAAGCACACATTACAGTATTGGTTTATGTTAAAAAATCTGAGGGTTTAATGTCACTTTAATGCACACGCTGCAAGATAAGGCTTTTATCCAGGATACACATGAGAATGAGGCATACCTTCCACAACTATGTATTTAGGCAATGGGCACACCCCTGCCACACTCCCAGTTATGTGGATCATTAGGAATTTATATATTAAAACTGATTGGTTAATCCCAATTTTTTTTCCCCACTATTACTTTTCTTTATACCGGATTTTCAAAATGGCATACAAGTTAATTAAGAGATAAAATAAAGGTTTTAGCACAGTTTTAGCACAGAATAACACCTTGGCAGTTAAATAATACATATTCAGTACTTCAGACCAAATAGAGGGACAACTGAGAAGGAAAGAGGGGCAGAAGGATTTGGTTCCAAATGAGGGACAGATGAAGGATATTTGGGAGGCATGATGATGGACCATTAGAGGTGAAGGACCTGAAAGGGTGCCGGGCCTAAAAATGGACCTGGAGACTGGGACAATATGGCACCTAATCCCAGAGGGCACTAGAAAATGTAATTAAAGTGAGGGACCTACTATTCCATGGCAGCAGTAGTTTTGCAAATGTGGCGATAACTCCCCGCAGGGAGCCGCTGTTTGCCAGTTCTACATCTAGTCGGTCTAAGGGTTGATCTCCAGCTGCGCCCATTAGCACTAACCGCCCTCTTCTGGTGCCCATAAATTGATGTCCACTTCAGTAGTATGATGCTAATTAAACAGTTTATTGAACATCTTCTGTGGGAGAGAGAGTATATGGGTTCTATGTATCTAGGGGAAACTATCAGAGCTCCAGACTTACCGGACTTTGCAAAAGTAGCAATGCAGATCCACCTGACCACATCAGATGACCACTGATGTACCAGACAGTCCAGATGGATGCAGATCCTCAATTCAGGAAAGACACCGACCATCCTCTGAAGCCCACATAGTTCCAGGGTACCTCAAGAGCTTGCACTGGTCCTGGTTCTCTTCTTCTTTCCATCTCTCAGGCCTCCTCCCTAATCCATGGCTGGTCCCGGCGAGAGAGAGAGCACATGGCAGCTCCCACTAACATATGTACACTCTCCCAGCAGGCAGGCAGTTGAGAGAAGCCCAGTGGTTGGCTGCTGTACTGTACGCATAGTACAGTATCCACCATTGGCTGTCCCACTATATGATAGAGTCTCACTCCGCCCAGGGGGGTACAGACAATGTTAGACACCTGGGATTACCCATGTAATTGCTACTACCAATCCAGCCAGGCTGTCTACAGCCCTGGCTATCACTAAATGCTTAGTAGTCACATCACAAAAGGTGATGGGCGCTACACTAATAATATACAATTTCAGATTTGCGCCAACCCTTAACTACCTGTATGCAGCCACTGTAACACACTCATTGTGAAGATAACCAAATTACTGTAGCGCTAACTTCCTTCTAATTATTAAAGTTAAGTGGTTTGCATTACATGTACCTCCAAATGTTAGTGATTTGAGGGATTGTAAATATTCGTGTAGCCACCTTAGAGACATTTTCTATGCTAACTGCTGTGTTATTGTACAGCAGAGTTGATTTAAGTTTGGAAAGCTGATAACTCAATCTGTTATGTGGCAGAGTTGTTTATCATATCGCACAGGCGATCTCTTTGCCACTAGAGGCAAATCTGTTGGTTAAAAGTTTGCAATAGAGTTCAATTGACTTCAGATTATAGCAAAATGGCCACCTCATTTCAACATTAGGGAGCAGCTACTGACAGAGTGCCACAAATTTGAACTCCATCTACCTATGTGATTACCAAGATGTATCTGGGCTCTATGTTTGGTGCTCTACAGAATTACAGTGCTAACCGGCAGGGACAATGTTTTGTTTTATACCTCGTGCTTGAATTTTTGTCATAAAGAAAGAATATATGAAAAAAAGAGTGCCAATGCAGGTCTAAGAGAGTCATCTCATAAGAGTGCAGCAAAGGGAAACATCCTGCTGGGTTCTTTTCTTCTGGTAAGATTCCTGCATGAACAGTGCCTAGAGCAGGGGTAGGCAAACTTGGCTTTCCAGCTGTGCTGAAACTACAAATCCCATAAGACATTGCAAGTTACAGGCATGACTCCCAGAGGCAGAAGCATGATGGGAGTTGTAGTTTCAGCACAGCTGAGAGCCAAGGTTGCCTACCCCTTGCCTAGAGGACATGGCAGATAGGCTAGGACTGATTCCATCTGATTCTTATGTCTGCTTATTAGGATTGAGGAAAGCTGACTACTGCACTGTAAGTTCCGCAAAATTCTCAAAAAGAAGTTTCTTGTGCTACAGTAACTATTTATCTCATCAGGACTGTGCTGAAATGATTAAAGACAAAGTTTACCTTTCTAATCATGTTTCATGTTAGACCCATGTTTAGGGTCTAACATGAAACATGGTCACAATCTCCAGCCCCAAACCTGCCCTAACCTGAATGGATGGGATAATCTCCCTGTAGGCTGTTTAGTTTGAATTCAGAGTGGTCCTGCATGGCTCTGCTTGCACATCTGTTTCATTCATTCACAGATCCATCATTTGTTTTTGCAAAAGGTGCACTCTGTCTTTAACAGATATCCCAAGTCTCCCGGACGTTCCGGGAGTCTCCCGCTATTTGATAGCGGCTCCCGGACGCCCGCAAGAGAGACATTTTATCCCGGAAAGGATTAAAACCTTTCCGGATCTGCTGCGCTCACTAGTTCTGCTGAGTATAAATAAAGTTTTTAGTTGTAAGGGAAAAAAAAGTTTGTGCCTGCAGATCCTGTAACGGTGGCTGGTCAGTCGGAGGGGTTTAGGCACGGCAGGGCGGCCTGTGATTGGCTGGAGACAAAGGTCCCTGAGCTAGCTCTGCAGACACCTTGTGATGTGAATGACAGTGCCGGGGGGGGAGCCGATAGAAGACGCCTGTGGAGGGGGCAGGGAGGGTGAGTGGCACACTTCCTAATGTTGGCTGCTTGCTGAGCTGTGGAGGGGAGCTCCCTGCGCTGCAATTCATCTCACATGAAGAGCACAGCCGCCTTTGCACAATGCACAGCCAAGGTGCCTGTAACTGTATGCCTTGGCTGATTGACAGCAGCAGTGAGTAGGTACAAGAGCGAGCCTGCTATTGGCTATTGCAATTTGAAATGACCAATAGCAGCCTAGCTATTCATTCCCCTGCTATTTAGTTGTTGTTTTTTATGTGATGGTGGCCAACGGCCGCTGTTAAAATAAAAAAAACAGAGAAGGTACCAGGTTGGGATGTCTGCTTTAAGAAAAGGCCGACAGCTAGATACAGTGGCTAAATGCAGACAGTTGCTTACAGTAGTGTCTGCTGGATAAATTAAAGTGACCAAGAAGAGTTATCTTTAGGGTGGAGTATCTTAAAAGGACAGTACGCCTGTTTCTTCTTTCAGTGTGGAGTGCCTTAAAGGAACAGTACATCAGTTGCTATGTTTACACCTTGGGAAGGAAACTGTTACTGCACAGACGTTCAGGGCCCCAAAACAGACTTGTGAGCTCCAACGGACAAGTTTGAAACTCATATAATTGTTATGGTAATATCAATATTCTGCGCTTAGGATAAAATGAATTCAGTTCGTCTAAAGCTGCTGTGCTAAAAGCCAAACAGCTCTAAAAATCCACAATCAATTGTACAGCGCTGAAGACCTTGATAAATACCGGAAACAACTTGTGTTAATAAACTTGTACAATATCAAAATCTAATAGTGCTTTATCAATTCTTAAATGTGCCCCTGCATAAAGGGCATAATGTGCCAAATATATAATAAATAAATCAATTAGCTGATCATAGTGTACAATCAATAATCGATCAATGATTCAAACAAGGACATAAATCACAGTGTAGAAGGTCAGTGTCCAAGTATCAAACAATGTGTTCAGAAAACACTCTTCTGCCGTGAATGGGGATCTTTTCTTTGTGCTAAATCCGAATCCCCAAAGGAAATACACTCACCAGAATGAATGACGGTGCACGACGGCTAATGAACGCTTCTGTCATTCAGGTTAAAACCTGATCCTCCACAGAAAAGTGCTGTGCTCTCCCTAGTGCTCGTTCCTGTTCCTAAGATTTCAGATATACTCATAATGCAGTATAGCCAACAAATAATTTTTTTTAAATGTCAAAACTTACATCTAAGACTTTAAAAACTGGCCCGGGAAATGCTCTCCACTCAACCGTAGGTCTAAGGACAACGTCAATGTGATCTGCCCTTAACGCTTTTCGTCATTCCGACTTTCTCAAAAGGATTACAGATCTCATTGACAGCTCATCCTCACTCTATCTTAAGGTGCCCATACACTGTACGATTATCGTACGAGAATCATGGGAAATCCCACGATCGTACGATAATCGTACAGTGTATGGAAGGCGTGCGATCATTTCTACTGTACGGTCGCACGTCTTCCGTCGAACAAGCAGGCTTGAAAACCCACAGAGAATCGTACGATTCTAGGCGGTTTAGCGGCCTGCTTGTTCAACAACTGCCGAAAGGACCGGTGTGCGCACACTGCCCGTTTGCAGTGATCGGAAGCCCACCTCTCATTTCAGTCACCGGAAGCCCTCAGTGGGGCAGGCTTTCGATGATCGCAAGTACGATCTGCCTGCATGGTCGTAAGGTGTATGAGCACCTTTATACTGCTCGTATGTCACCAACTCTTAATTAGCTTGGTTTAGCTTCACCATTAGAGGTCTCTCCAACTCATTTGAAATATATTACATCAATCAGAAGTACATAAAATCGTTATTAAACATCTATAATGAAATCATTACTAAACATCTATAATGAATATAAATATAAATATAGGGGGAGATTGTCATTAATATTAAACATATTGTAAAAAAGTAACACCAATGGGGATCTTTAGAGAACTTTGCAATTAATAGTTACTTAGAAAACAATTCAGATCGAAATCTATATTTAACCCTTTTGGCATCATAGTATCCAGAAAAAATATCCATTTGGACTTATTCTTGGACACTTCTCTTGTAAGGTGAGAACCTCTCCAGTGTTTCTCCACCTTATCGATACCTATTATTTTAAGACCCTTCAGGCCTCGGTTATGAGCTAATTTAAAATGTCTAGATAGGCTATGTTTCATGAAACCATTATTAATAATTAATTATCCTTTTTCTTAGTTCCCTGGTGGTCCTGCCTACATACTTTAACCCACATGGACTCTCCAGGAAGTAAGTAACAAACCTAATATGACAAGAAATGAATTTTTTAATTTTAAAGTTTTTCTTATTAGTATTAGATTTAAATGAATCTTTTTCTTCCTTCCCGTGGTTCTGCAACTAATGCAGCGACCACATAGATAAAAACATATGCCATCAAAAAAAAGTAGTGATTCATTTGGGTGAGTCAAGAACATTTTTTGAAAATATATATATATTTTTTTAATTAGAGCCCTCCTATAAATAATTTTTGGTTTGTTTGGAAGAATTGGACCTAAGAGTCTATCCCTTTTTAAAATGCCCCAATGTTTTTTGAAAATGCGTTCTATCTCCTTATATTGAGCAGAGTATTCGGTTACAAATGATATAGGGAAAGAATCAGTTTTATTAATACTATCATTGTTAGCTTAGCTAGATATTGGAAGTGAACTGTTATATCACATTGATGCTAATGTTTAAAATACTAATGTTGTGATACCACAATTGATCATTGAACCTGTGGCTTTATTTGCACATTTTTACCAATTGGATAGGAGCTATACACATACTTAGAAAGCTAACGCATACAAGTTCTCTACATTCACATTTCAGAAGCTGCCAACATGTCAGCTGCAGAACTATGAATATTAACAGGGGTCTGCTGGGACGTGCAGTTCACATGGAGAATCAAAGTGAATAGTTATATCTGTGCCCTAATTGTATTCTCTGGGTCTTCTTTTCCCCTGTCTCATAGAAGACAGTGGAGTTTAGTAGTTTTTCCTTAGTCTCTGTTCTACTTCAAGTATCAGCATGAACCACCAGTATATCTGTCTCTAAACAATGAGTGCCAGCATGACCCACTCGTGCCTCTTGGTCCTTTACAACTTCCAGTCTCCCATGCATTTAGAACAAAAAGCCTTAGCAATATTGTGCCCTTCTCACTGCTCCCCGTTTTGTACAACTAAAACTCCCAGCATGTCCCAATGGCAACTCTTCAGCTTCAACAATTCCTAAGCCCTGCACACTGGTCTTTTCATCTCTCTGTGAAACTCTTTTTTATCTCTCTGTGAAAGTGCCAACATGCAACACTCGCATCTTCTCTATTTGTACAAAGAAATGTTCCAGTATGTGCCACTGGCATCTCTGCAGCCTCTGTAGAAGTACAAAGTCCAGTATTCCCAAGTGGTCTCTCACCACTCTGTAAAACTGCAACTACGACAATGTACCACAGACCTTCACATTGCTACAGGTCTCATTTTCCTTCTCTGGTGTCCCCATCTCTTTTGTATATGTAGAACTATAGACCCAGCATTCAAACTGCCAGCTCTGACAATCACTTGCTGCACAACAGATAACCACTTGAAGAAATTACCTTCATAATTTTCTGACTTAAACATTGCCTATTTAAATGAGAACTATGGGGTCAGGGCTTTTCCCCATAGTTCTCCTTTGGGTAACGGGAGGACACAAACTAGCATCCTCCCGTTACCCTAAGCTCAGTATAAATACTATTATGATCATTGTTAATATTATTATTATTTTACACAGGAACACTTATGTTTTCCTCTTATTGCATATTTGTGTGTATATTGCAAAATAGTGCCCATTCACAAGAGGGATAGGGGGAACAAGTGCTAACAACATCTGTGAGATGTATCACATGCCGCATCCCATCTATTAAGTCCAATAGGAGCCATAAAAGTATCCTATGGATGAACAGAGTGTAGTTTTTTGATTTTAGTAGACATATTTCCTTTACAATGCTTATGGTATTTAATGTTCCACATGTCACATTTTGTTATATATTCCAATTCCCCCTGTACCCAATGGGAACACTATGCGAGGTAATTTAAAAAACGGAAACTATAAGCCTGACACATGGTTGTCACATGCATTAGTCTCCACTATGGCTTCCTTTCTTGTTATCTAGGTAACTGCATTCTTTTGTCGAGATCGTGATCATTTCCAAATACGAATTAGGACTTGTGAACACTGAAAATTTCAATGCAGTTCACTCCGTCTGAATATTCTTTGTTTTACAGGGTTGGATACATCACTGACAAAATCTAAACTTGGCCACAAGTGAATCTCTACACCTTCACTATCAATACATAGGTCTCATTATGATAATTTGATGTATACCATGTAACTTGTATACTTAAATATAATAATTAAATCTATAAGCATGAATATAGTATGAAGTTCCATGTTTCTGCAGTATGCTAATGACATCCTTTTCTTTATAGGAATGAAAATGGTCTTTTAACCCTTTCGCTGCCAAGGACGTACGTCGTACGGAACTACAAAAGTGCTTCCAGCTGGCCAGCTCAGTACGTCGTACGGACCTGGCATTTACAGTTCTACTATAAGCTGATGGTCGCTTTAGCGACCATCAGCTTATAGTAGAACTGTTCAGCAGACTGTCCCCTTTAAATATCCAAGTGGAGAGGACGGTGCAGGCGGCCCAGAACCTGCACCAACCTGTAAGATTTTTATGGAACATTGTGTCCTGTGCGCTATCAGTAATGTTGATACGTTGATACGTTGATACCACTTATACCCTGCTAACTGTCCTGTTGACTATATCCTCGGGCCTACTGACCTACAGGCTCTTACTTTCCCTTTATTGTCTGTATTATGTTTGATGGTTGTTTTTTTTCCGCTTTTTTTTTGTCAAGGTGAACTTGCATGTTTACCTCCTTGTAATGTATTTGAAAATTCAAAAAACTCTGATTGAACTAAAGTCATATCCAAGCTGACCAAGAGGAATATTATCTGATCATTCAATTGACCTATTTTTCTTTTTGCATGTACTATGTATTAGATTATCAGAATATCAAATGGCAAATGGAAGGAAGCTTCAGAGATGGCTCTCTAGGTGATGTTGTGCTACTGCTTATCCATGAACACACAAAAACAGTATGAATTTCTGATTACAAAACATTTCCCAAGGTAATGTAAGAGAAAATAAACCATTAAAGAGAAGAGGTCCTCAGGGGAGAATCCAGTATAGAAATAGAGGTAGTTACCATCATTTCTTAATACCCCAAATGTGTCATTTGTTTTTGAGAAAAAAAGTAAAATAAAAAGGGATGTAGTGTATATACCTCATCTAACTAATCACTGGTATTTGCATCATTACTGATTTAGGGACATTAAAGTGTTTCTAAACCCTCCGTTTTTTTTGCATATATCTACTGCTACCAAGCAGTAGATATATGCAAAAAGTTTTTTTTTTTTAACCGCTTTATCAGCAGTTTAAACTTACCCAGTCTTCGCCGCGTGCTCCCGTCTGAGAGACGAGCAGAGACGCAAGGTAAGTCTATGGACGCGTGCACCCGCATGCAGACACTGCGGGATCGGAAGTGCCTGCAAGGACAGAGGAGCCAGTGCTGGATTGGAGAGCCGCCGCACCGCTGGAGGGACAGATGAAAACATCAGGAAAGAAGAGGAAGATCGGATTAAGAGACATCATTTAAGGTAAGTGCTGACATTAGAAGGGGGGAATTTTTTTTTTTTACTTTAATGTCACTTTAAATATAAAACAGACATAAAGCACAGTGACAGTCGCATTGCTAAGTGTATTCAAAATACAACAAGGGTAATACTTATACTTGCATGACATCAGTGGCGTCACAAGGGGGGTGCAGCCCGCACCCGGGTGCCACCATTGGAGTGGTGACACCAAAATGACTCACAGTCATTTTGGTGTCACCCCCCTCTGAAAAGGCAGGCGCTCGGTTATGGACCGAACGCCCGATAGTATCAGGAGAGAGGAGGGGACCCGGCGGGTGACTGTCCCCTCCTCTCTCTACCAAGATGGCCGCCGTCAGGTATCAGAATACTGCCGAGCGTGCGCGATGACATCATCGCGCACGCGCGTGGTGACGTCACCCGCATGCGCAGTGGCGAGGTGGCACTCGGTTACCGCTCCGGGTGTCACCCAGCCTCGGGACGCCCCTGCATGACATCCCAATATTTAATTTGCTTTTGCAGCTACCACTTGGCATTGAATAGTGCTGCTTATCTTACTGTTGACAAGTAATCCACCGTTATATCCCAAGGCCCGAGTTTAAAGGTATAATTACTAAATATTGCAAAATGGAGAGCACCTATCAATCTATCTCTATTCTGACATGGATTAAATACTGTATGCCATTTGGTGTTACCCAGTATTCCAGAATATCATTTTCCAGTGTTTCAAAATGTATGTACTTTATATTCCTGCATAGAATTATCCAGTATTCTAAATTAGAATGATTATTCCCAAATTATATTTAGTACTCCCACATGGAAAAAAAGAGTACAGAGGGTGATTGGCTGCTCAAGAACTGTATGCTGCACTATGGCGAGGCAGGGTTGGATGTGTCACATGTTCCCCTATACCTGGAAGTACCACATATTACTCTGGACTATGTGAGAGTTTGGGTGCTGGGGAGTGCAAGGAAGGTAAATTAAATCTTCTGATACTGCCTCCTGTAAAGGGAACCTGTTACTTTATCCAGTAGTGGCAAAAAACAGGTTCTCATTAGGATTCTCAGTTCCTGTGCCCAGAACAGCCACCATTTTGCTAGTAACATTAATCAGAGATTCTCTAGGTTCAATATATGAATTGTAAATTTAATTCAGAATACTTAAAAACATTTTAGCTTAGAATACTTAAAAACATGTTTCTGCTTTGGTCACTGCAACAAATTTGGCAAAAAGCCTTTAGTCAAGTTACTCTATAAAGGTAAACATCAGCAGCTTAAAAAAGATTGCTGAAAAAACTTCATTCATCTTTAGCATGGTGTGTGCAGTATTGGCTCAGCTCAGCTGTTTCTTTCCATTGATTATCTAAATACTGCAGTATGTGGAACTCTATGAAGTTTAAT
Organism: Nanorana parkeri; assembly: GCF_000935625.1. Lineage (NCBI taxonomy): Eukaryota > Metazoa > Chordata > Amphibia > Anura > Dicroglossidae > Nanorana > Nanorana parkeri. Next base: position 955,603 of record NW_017306502.1, read on the forward strand.
GATTAGAAGGGATATGTCCATGTTACAAAGCCATCATCAGGATTAGTGCACCTCAGCATCAGTCACAGGAACAAGGGCAAAGGTTGGAGACACAGAAAAATTGAACTATTTTCTCATGGTAACCAATGATTGCCCCAGTTGACAGTATATTAACCTGTAATAGCCTTTCGAGCATGTAGTAGAAATTCAAAACTATACGCATGGCAGTCAGGAAATCGACTACACACACTGATAGGATTGAAGATCAGGGTGGAGGTTCTAAAAAGGTTCTAGGAAGTTCTCCCTTCAGGACCAGATATAGACTGTGGCCATCTTCAAGTACACGTCTAATATCATATTTATGTACCCAATTCTGCCGCGGATCTTCTTTACTTACTATATTCTGGGATTTACTAACTATAGTCTTAGCTAAATAAAGTTAACCTTTGCTTTGCCTGTGCAGGGCAAAGGATAGTTTTATGTAATGCTGGCTCATGCTTATATTCCCCTTCACTCCCCTGCTGTTCCTTCCTTTTGCCACTAGGAGTGAAGAGAAATACCTGGTAATCAAAATATGGGGGCATGTAACTCACTCCTCTTTCCCCCATATGACAGCACTGGTGCTCAGAAATTGACTGCTCAGACATTAGTGCTTAGAACTTACTCAAGAATTCTTCTCACAAACAGAGCAAGAGGGGTGGGGTTGGAACTGGATGTACAAGCTATTGCAAGAGCCAGTTCTAAAGTCAAGCTTTTGTTTTGCCCTTCATAGGCAAAGCTCAGGTCAATTTTAAAGAGGCCCTGTCGAGACTCTAAATAAATCAAACCATCAGTTTCCTGCAATAGCAGATGGATTATACTCATACCCCACAGTTGGCCCTCTGTGTCTCTTACCTTTACTCCATTCCATTGCTGCAGCCTTCATCAGTCTCTCCGGCATTTGACTCCTCCAGGAATGTCAGTTGCCTTTGTCCCCAGAGACAGTCCAGTTGGCCATACCAGGTGATGTCAGTATGGTAACTGCTATACTGCTATACAGATATAGCAAGCAGATGCCTTAATTACCTTTCCTGGTTTAGAATATAGTGTGTGTGGTGATAATATAAAAAAAATTGAAAGATGCCTAACAAAAAGAACTGTTTGATACCACCTGCAAAGGTAAGTTTAATTAACTCTGAATATTAAAATAAATATTTTTATTTTCTTTGTTTAATTGTAAAAATTTTGTAGAAGTTGCATACTCACTAATAAAAATGTTTATTTGAAATCCTTTTTTCCCTGCTGTCTGTGGAGAAGGGTTTCTCCTCACTGCTTGTTTTGGAGGAACAGGAAGTAGAAAGAAATCTCTCTAAAGGGAGATGAAATTTCTTTTAAGACAGTTGTCAAAGCAAGAAGTGTTGGGGTAAACCGTCCAAGTTAGATAAAGCATGGACTCCATGGGTAGACTCCAACTTCAGAGTAATAACCTAAGCTCCCTGGGATCTCATCTGCCCATTACTTATGACTGTATCCTCTGTTTATCCTTCCAAATCTACAGAGTATTTGTAAGTTTTCTGATGGCTGGGGAGGCTCTGCGGAACTCTTAAATACCACTCTTGACTCTCACTGTAAGTGTGCGCTGATCCATCGTTGGTGGAAGTAATTGGACTATGTATTTATTCATTTGTTCCCAAATTGTATTGCCCTATGGTTGGGTTCATATGGCTGGAATGCAGATGCTGGTTTACCTGTTTTGTCATATGTGCTGATAGGGTGTGTGAGGGGGGGGGGTGGCATGGTCGAGGTGTTGCTTGTTATTTTATGTAGGTTTATATTTAAGATGTGCTTCCTAAGTGTTTGTGATTTTGGCTGTCTTGCAGTCATACACTTTGTTTTTTATGGCATTACTGTTTTTGTTTATGCCAAATTAAATAAAACGGATGTATTACAAAAAAGCAAGAGGTGTCCCCACTGAAAGATTTTCACGCACTATCTGTTCCATTGACAAGCGTTAAACTCTTATATCATCCAGGTGACATCTACTTTTACATTTTTGAGGCGCACTACTACCTACTGTATTTCCATTCAAATTGTTTTCAAAAATATATTGCACCCTAAAATACATCTTTAGATTTGTTTGTTATATCCCCAACCTTTCCTATTCTGGAAAGGGCACACTTTTGCTAGTCTTTAATATTATTATTATTTACTTATGTGTTGTGCTAAACAAAATGCAAACTAACAATGGATAACATAAGCTTCTTATAAACATCATTGTATTTTTCCTGTGGCAAGGAAGTTTTCCCCTGTCCCCAAACCTATGGACAAAGGCAGCATATATCAAGGAGTCTGTGGGAGGGAAGGACATGTTGATGTGCTCTATGGAGAACTTGTACACAAATTTCTGCTTTTAGTTTAAAGTGGAAACTTCATTTAAAGACCTTTACACTCAAAAATCTAATTCTACCAATGCATCCCTCTATGTATGATGGTTAATAATAACAGACATGTCAGGTGTATAATGCTGTGATTTTGAAATACTTACACATGCAGAGCATTCACTTCCTGCTTTGAAAGGGCAAAATGGCTTCAGTTTGCAAAAGCAAAGCACACTGGGATCGCCTTGTCATCAGCAGAGAATTGCTAGGAAATCTCATCTGTAATATCACGAGATCTCAGGGAAAGGAGCTTTGCCATTGGTCCAAGCAATCCACAGAGCTCACGTCTCTAACACAGAGTAGAGGCTGTGACAGCTCTTGCCTCACCAAGTTAGGTTACACAAGCAGTGGGGAAGCCTGTCAAAAGCTGGATGCAGCGCCGCCTGTAATTAACAGTCAGCGCTCCGTCCATCACAGGTTACACAGAGGGGAGGCTTTCCCTGCTGTGTAACCTGTAACAAGCCACTCTAAATGGCGAAAAAGCTGTCAGCTTTAGACTTGAAGCTGACAGCATTTCCTCCATAATACTAGGTAAGGCTCTGCAGAACACCTGGAATGAACCAGATAAATACCAACTATAATTCAGCCAGACTGACTACAGCTCTGGAAACACTAAGGGGTGTATTCACAAAGCTGCCGAAGGATCCAGCCATAGCTTCGGCTGATCCTTCGGCTAGCTTCAGTTGCAGGAGCCCTTCGGTTCAGTCAAACCGAAGGGCTGCTGTATGGGCTATTCACTATAGCCCATACAGCTGCTGAAGGCGGCCGAGCGACTCAGCCGAGCCGAAGGCATATGCTTTGGCTTGACTGAGCCAAAGTGACAGCTGAAGCAGGGCGAACAGCCGGCCGTACGCCTCGTAAATAAAAGCTGGGAGGAGCCAGTTGTTATTAATTGGCTCTAGCAGGTCCCGGCCAATAGGAAACAGTTGAGCGAAGCTAGCTGTCACTGATATCTCCGCCCAATTGTTCTTTTATCTAATTTATTTATTTGTTTTTTTTTAAACTTTATTCTTTAAATTTACTATTTATTTAAATTTTTTTAAATGTTTTTGTAACTTTTTAAAAACTATTGTTAATTGATTTGCTATTCTGCTTGGTACTACGGAGGTACTGAGCAGAATAGCCAAGCAGAATGCCGATTTGTGGTATTTACCGAGCATTGAAATAATTCTACTTGACCTGCTCTCCTTGATCAAATGGTATTTTACTAGTATTCCATATAATTAAGTTATTGTAATAACTGTTTCAGGTTATATGAAACCCAATAAAGCATGATAGTTGATGACCTTCCTGCTTGCTACGTAATTAAAGATACACTCTAATTAAGATCACCCAGGGGACATTGCCTACTGATTATCTCTAATTTTTATTCTGGCATTCATTTTGTTTAGAGGCAGCCACGGTTATCACAAACCCTTTAGCTGCTGGTTATATTACTTTATGAAAGAAAAAGGATGTCTGCTTTCCCTGCATTCTTCACCGTGGTAAGCAGATCGAAAATAATGATGATCACGATATTCACTACAAAATGTGATGCACAAGTAGATACACCATTTAGAAATGCTCTGTACTGTTATCTCAAAGGTGCTTTAAGGGTAACCTGTGCCAACTGACCCAAAAGTTACAGTGGTTGGCCTTCACGCTCTAGAAAACACCAATCTTGCTCCTTGATATGAGAGTCATCAGCCAATATCTCCCTGGCTGTGCTCAGCCAAATATTTATCTGCTATGCTTATTTATCAAAGCAGGATTATTCATTCTCCATTTCTGATCCTGACATATATGAAATATTCATGTTGCATGACTATACAACTATTACTTGAGGGACATGATGCATGGCGAGATAGTTACGTCTACTTGCAGTATATACGTAAACAAATTCCAGTGCAAAAAAAAAAAGAAGACATTTAAAGCTTTATTACCACAAAAAATATTATTTGGGTAACTTTATCTGCTTGATTAGTGCAATGAAAGCTTTCATTGTCTTATTTTACTTCACCTGCTTTTGAACATATTTTTCTCCAGATTTAGAAGCTGTTTAGCAAAAGGATGACAATGGTTCTGACAAAATATAACACTATTATATAATATGATTACAATACAACCCTAAATCACTAAATTCTCATATAGGCTTTAACTTTTTAATAACATTTCCAAAGGAATTCTCTGTAATTTTAAATCTGTTGCTTTCACTTCTTTACTAACTGGTGATTCTGCCATGAAGGTCCTTCTTCAGGCATTTCCTGTAATAGGGTGACAATGCTTTGTCTGTCTCCCAAATGTGCCCATGCTTTGTTACCTTATCAAAAGGGCTTTCCATGAAGACTACATGTGGCCATTTCAACACATACTATGCAGGCATGGTCCACTGTTGTCACCATCGGGAATCCAATTTTGAGAAATGCCATCTAGTAATTGCTGGAGCAGGTGGCAGCAAGAAGACTGCAGGCGATCAGCAGCACTGAGCTGCAACAAGGGATGAAAAAAGGTGAGAACAAGTGTTTTATTCACAAAAAATGGCAATTGTTTATGGTACACAGTGCTTTAGCAAACGAAATCTCATTCCATTTGGGTTTACATTTAAGTTAATGTTGCACAAGAGTTGGCACAGTTACATTTGTGTTTATATCCTCATCAGAGTTTTTTCTCTACATCAGAAATTTTATGGCAGGGCTTGCTCTGAAGTTGGGGAAAAGGTATTAAAAGCTGTAAAATAATGTATCGCTGAATGGTATTTTATAGGCTTCTTCCTGCCTCAAAGGGGTTAATGAAGCATGATCCCTGTAATAACTCTGAATTCCCCTATGAATTTTGTGCTCAGTTTGTAATGGATCTCTAAGGGAAGCAATATGTACAAACTATTATACTCACAGGCCAGAGTCTTCCAAGCACTTGCCTAACCCTTGCTGCTCCTTCAGCTGGTTTTATTGCCAGTGCACACTTCCTCCTGAGAGTACTTGTTCCATCTGTGGTCGGTTTTATTGCATTACAAACCTCTTGCGCCAATGTTTACACGGTCCAAACTCACCCTTGACAATTTTCGCAGAGTGATAATTGTAACACGTCTAATTCAGACATTATTCTTTGTTCTTTCTAATTAATTTACTCATTTATAATTTGGTACCTCACCTCTTATTACAGTTAATACCCTGTCTGTATCCCTAGGGCCTAATTAGTTTTAGGAGACGAGGCAAACATGAAATGAATTAGAGATGGTGTTGAAAAGCTAAGTTCTTTCATAAAAGGCACAGATAAATGTTTTCGAATCGCCTTCACTTTAGACGTTATGCTTTTGATGAGCTTTAAATGAGCTGGCGACGCCAGGGCTTAGTGTCATTCATTACATGCCCGAATAAAATACAGTCATAAATAAGACTGGTTTTACCGTGGCATTTTTCCATCCTCTACACATATCGTACTCATGACCCTGGCTGGAACCTCTGCCTCCATTTCTTGTGTAATGTTTTAAATGGCAAAGCCGTTAGCGGTCTGTTTTTAGACTACAATGTTTGAGGCAAGAGAAATTGCTCATGAGATCCTTTTGGCCCCTTAGGGACATGACAGGAGGAAATTAATCTTCGGCTGCTAATCTGCTTTGTACCGCTGGATCAAAATGGGCGTCAAGGAGGCTTGTGTTACCAGGGAGCCGCGAGCTGCACAGCTTATGCATGCTGCTAGGCAAAGTTAAAATATAATAAATAGAGAGCATTCTACTACGTAACCCTGAAACAAGCAGACTTTCCAGATTTGACGTTATACCTGTGTTTTATCGGGTATTTTTTATTTGCACTGAGCTTAATTTAACATATTCTGTGAAAGAGCTTCTACTCTAATAAAATATAACTGGCAAGATATTTGTCATTTCAGTGCGATAGCAGAGCGGAAGAACAATTACTATGTGATTAATTTACATAACTATTACTGTATATGATTATTACAAGGTACATCTAGTGCCAGACCATAGCAGAAGATGAAAACACTTCCATAGCTTGTTGAACTACTTGAATATCAGTTCAGCTACTTTCTTCTCATTTTAGCTTTCTATAGTCTGTTGACTAAATTAAAGGCTAACCCCAGCCAAATGGTTTTATTTTTTGCAGTTTTTGATACCGTGGGGAAGAGTTGCAGTTTCTGTCTGGTGGTCCTATAAGAGAGTTTTTTCTTCACTTCCTGTCCCTGTGATGTCTGTATAAGAAAAATGGGGAGAACAATTGTCTCTAGGACAAGAAGGTAAAGTCGGCAATAAAATCAAGTTCTAACCCTCCCCCACTCTGCAAAAATGTATTTGTTTGTGTCCCCCTTGAAGAAATTTCCCACTACTTCTTGTCCTGCCAAAAAGTGGCGCCCACAATTTTTCGACTGGAGATCTACTTTTCAAATGACGAGCTCAATGAGATCTACCAACACTATGGAAAGCAAACTTTGTGGTGTGAACCGGCCCTCTGTCTTGACTCTCTCTTGCTCTCTCCTCACTCTCTCCCCCTCCTCTTCTCTCACTTTCTCTGCTGTCTTTCTTCACTCTTTCTGCTGTCTCTCTCCTGCCTGTCTTTTCTTACCTCCATTGTATCAGCTTCCCAGGTTTCCTCTCGTGCGCCGGCATCCTGTCCTCCTGCACTGCTCGTGTGGCTGAATGTGGCCGACATTGCACACGGGAAGAGGTGTCCCGCCCCTTCCCACGAGCACCACGGGAAGACAGGACACAGGTCAGTGAGCCGATCGCGATCTACCAGTGTTCGCTTTGCGATCGACTGTTAGATCGCGATCGACCTAATGGGCACCCCTGCCTTAACCCATTCCTGCTCTATTCAAAATTGAATAAAATGTTTTTGCTGGAGTTGGCCTTTAGCTTCCCACACACAATCTGTAAATTAATATTCAGCTTCATTATGCTGAGCATACACTTATTCATACATGTGCAGCTGCTGTCAGATCTGACAGCTTTAGTCCCCGCTAACAATGAGGAAGCGATCAGAGTAGCTCTCTGCTTACTATGCCAGCTATGCCATAGTGATCACATGCAGGCTTTATTCAGAAAAAAAGCAATAAGATGCCACTGCATCATGAAGATGGCAGTGTGCTTCTATTTAATACTGTAATCGTCAGATACATTTGCAATATTAAAAAAATGATTCAGTTTTATTTCATTTTTGTTTGTCAGCCTATATTAAAAAAACAGAGCATGGTTTTTATTAAAACATGATACCAAAAAAGGCCTTATTTGTCCTATAAAAATGTAAAGAAATATTTTGATAACTACTTTGATTTACATCCCCCACCAACTCCAGCTCAGACACTGTGTTTCCAACCATACCCTTGGAAACCTCCCCCACTCTCTATTCTCCACTGAGGCTCCGTGAAGTGAATGTGTTTCAGAACTTCCAGAGGCAAAAAGATAAAAAAGGCAGCGGTCCAGACAGAATAACACAAAATGCAGAGGACACAACCATAATTGATCTAATCTGCCTCAGTTGGATTTAAACAGTCAGCATACAGACATGAAGTTGATCTGCTGGCCCTGTAACAACTTGGAGTTTAACAGGCTTAAACCATAGAGATGATAGTGAAGAAGCCCTGTGGAGGCTGTGGAGGCAATCAGATTCCTGGGATCCATAATTTCCCAAGACCTGAAGTAGACAGCCAACATCGAGACAATCCTAAAAAAAAAGTCTATGCAAAGAATGTACTTCCTGTATTTGGAAGTTATCGGGAAATTCAATCTTACTGAAAGAGGAACTTTACCCATATCTTGAAATAATTGACGACTTTTTATTCTTTGCATACCTTATTTCTCTTTTCTTTCCCAGTCTTCTGACAGTGGCCATGATAACTAAGGGCAGGTTACTAGATCTCCCTTTACTTCCTGGAACTCTGGCACATGTGGCTAGGACATGTGGCCATGCACGTCATCTCAGGGGAGGAAAATACCTTTCCCTGAAATCTCATGAGATTACAGATGAGATTTCCCAGCAATGCTCTGCCAAGCCATGTAAACTTCCCAGGATGCAATGCTTGGGCACGATTACATAATTTGTGCCAGAAGTGGACCAGGAAGTAGCTGAACTCTACTTGTAAGTAAATGAAAAATAAGTTTGTTTAACTAATGAATGTAAGATGACTTTATATCAGCATGCAGAGCTGTATGCTGATGTGATTTTTAGTGAAAGGGGTAAAGGTCCACTTTAAGATCTGCTGATACAATTTATCACTGCAGTAATCTGAGTTTGTTTTTTGCACTTCCATTACTGTTTGGTTTGGTTTAGCCTCCAAACAGGATAGGAAAAGACTACAGCAGACAGTTATGTCTGCAGAAAAAAGCTTACAGATCTCACAGTGAGACATCGTCTACTTGTATATTATTACCAAATGTACAGTATATAGTAACTGCATGTGTATGTGTGTGTGTGTTGGTGCACAAATAAGCGTAAACATTTATGTGCAAAGTACACAGAGAAGCGTTTTAAACTTTTAAAAGTTTATTAAACTGTTTATTAAACAAATTTTAAACTGTAGACAAATTCCTTAAATATGCTTATTCATATTTGACCAATAAAATGATTCTGATTCTAAAAGCAGAAGCTGCAGACTCATGATCTCATCTCTTTGAGTCTGCACAATATTTCTGGCTTTTTTTTTGTAAAAAAAAAAAAATACTCTAATTTTGATTTCTTGATTGAATCCTGCCTGGTGTCTCCTTCTGAAACCTTGGCCTACAAAAGTTGCTTACATCGTGTGCATCGACTGTACAATTTCTGTGGCTTTTATCTGTGAAAAAATACTCTCTAATTGTAATTTCTTAATATAAACCTGCCTAGTCTCTCCATCTGAAACTGCAGCTTACTAAAGCCATTTAGACTTGAAAATAGCCAGAATTGATTCTGGGTATTAACCCTGTAATAATTTCAATGGCTGTTCAGGTTAAAATTTGCAATTTTTGGATATTAGGATTGGTTCGATTAAAACCCACAAAGAAAACCCAGGCCAATCTGTTCAATTGTAATATTAATAACTATTCACCTGTGTGTCAGGAAAAAAATGAAAGAGGAACTATGCTCCACATGCAGCGTTATAGACTTCATTAGTTATATTTTGGGGTAAATATTTAGAGAGGTTTTCCAGACACTTATTGTGCATGTAAAACTGCATGATCTCCATGCTTCTCCAAATGATCACAGGTGAAATACTTTTCTAGTACAGATTCTAGTACTAGTACAGATTCACTTTTACATAGAAGGCTGGAAAACATGCATTCTTACTTGTACTTAAAGGAGAACTATGGGGTTAGGGCTTTTCCCCATAGTTCTCCTTAGGGTAACGGGAGGACACAAACTAGCGTCCTCCCGTCACCCTAAGCTCAGCATATAGCGAGCTACAGCTCGCGGTATACTGAGACGCCGCAACTGAAGCAGATCCCGACAATTATGTCTATATCCGCCCAGCTGCGTGAGTGACAGCTGGCTCTGCCTATCTAGAGGCAGAGCCAGGTGTACCCGCCCCCTCCCCGTCCGTTTTGCCAGTCAGCGCTGGAGGATCGGAGCGGGGAGGGGGGAATCCAGCCACTCCCCTGTCACGGTAGAGAGCTGTGACAGGATCGAGAAGTGAGCGAGCGCCGGTATGTGTTCGCTCTCTTCCCGATCTACTGAGCCGACCGGTGACAGTCTCATTGTCACAGGTTGGCTAGAACTATGAGGTGAGTGAAAAGCACTCACCTCATAGTTCTCCTTTAAAGTATATCTAAACTAGGGCTGCAACAACTAATCGACATAATCGATTATAATCGATGAATGAAAAAGTTGTCAACTTTTTCAATCATCGATTAATCAGCTTCCGATTGGTTGGCCCTGTTCACGGCTCCACACGCTGCGCGCCACACCTCCTCCCCACCTCCTACTCCTCACGCTAGCCGCTGCCAGACCCACCCGCCCGCATCCACACAACGCACCTCCTCCCCGCCTCACGCTCACTGCCCGCCCAAATCCACCACGATCGGCACGGGGACGCGGGGAGAAGAAGTAAGGAGGAGCAGGTGTGGGCAGATGACAGCCACCGATAGACAGCCCCGATCTCAGAAAAAAGTTGTGGGAAGACTGCTTAGGTAAGTCTGCACTTTCCCACACATGGTGCCCTATAATGTATTGCTGGAATTTGTATTATTCTATAGCTGTTGGTACATTGTGCTGTACTGTATATTATACAGAGCCATGTACCATCAGCTATAGAGGAATACGAATCCCAGCAATACATTATACACTGTATGTATAATGTATTGCTGGGATTTGTTGTATTCCTATATAGCTGGTGGTATTCTGCATTGCGTTGTATAGAGGACTACAAAATCCAGCAATAGTACATTATACAGCGCAATGCAGAATACCACCAGCTATAGAGGACTACAACACCCAGCAATAGTACATTATACAGCGCACTGCAGACTAACGCCAGCTATAATGTACTATTGCTGGGATTTGTAGTCCTCTATTGCCGATGCCATTCTGCATTAATTGCTGTATAATTTTACACTTTTTATTTCACTACATTGCACACCACCCTTTTTTTTTTTCTTTTTTACTTCCACCGCTCCAAGCTTGCTCCTGTGATGGGCTACAATCTCAGTACAAACTAGTAGTCCATCACTGGAGCCATTTTTTAACATTTATTTTATTTTATTTTTTTATCCGAATAACCGATTAATCGAACTTCATAATCGGCTAACTAATCGATTTTGAAAATAATCGTTAGCTGCAGCTCTAATCTAAACCCAAAAACAAAAATGTAATATATTGAAGCTAACCAGTCCTTTAGATGAGGTTATTGCATTAGCTTTCTTTTTTCAAGCTAAGAACATAATGTATTTAGCAAGTACTGAAAATACCCGTTGATCTTGCTATCAATGCAGTGTACTTGTCCCTCCCTATAAGATAAACTAGAAAGCAAAAACAATATTATTATTCTTGTGTAAACTAATACTGTGACAACCATGGCTCCCTCCATAAATACACTGGAGGAGTGAATGCAGCCACCCAGAGTGTGTTATTTGCAGGATTACCTGGTGAAAAGGAAAATTAAAGCAGAAACCTTATCTAAGCACTGGTGCATTGTACTGTAAATGGAGCCTGGTAGGCTAAATCAGCCCCTGGCATAATTTATTCTTGTATGTTACAACAAAAAGATCTTACAGCTATAATTATAGCTCTGTTTCTGCTTACCTTTAAGTTTTGGGTGTTCCTGACCACCTTAAAATGTTTCAGTACCTTCTGTTACATTCTTCTTAATTTAAAACATATTAAGTATCCAAAATGGAAGAGGATGGTGGCTTTATAATGGCTGCAACAGGTGTGCAGTACTATAAACTCAAGTGCAGTGATGCCACACTTGGGGGCTGATGTATAGATCTTCGCACAGCATTATCACTGTGCGAAGGAATGCGCCTCATCACCATCTAGTGGCAGTAGTGGCATAGTGGTAGTTCCTGAGAATTATAAGAAGCTGGCATGTGTTTTAGCTCTCCAGCATCTAAAAGCTGGAGCTGTTAAGAAAACGTTTGCGAAACAAAAGTTCAGGTTCATAGCCATATATAGCTCATGTAGCCAAAACTTTGATAACCTTAGTTCACAAAAATGGTGCAGGGGACAATAGCAAATCATCAGCGTCACTGCTGTTAAATTTTGTTATTAGACATTTTGCAGCATCCTTCTAATCAAGGCATGGAACAGAAAATGTCAAACCTTTACTAGATTACTCCTCTTGAGTTCAAGGAGAATTGACAATGCTTGTGATTCAGTTTGCTTTCCCTATTACTACAGCAGGGCTTTGATGATAGTGTTAATATTCCCAAGTGTATTATACTGCTGGTCATCCCAATGGATCCTCCAGTTGGCCAATGGTGTCAGCCTGACCTTAACACAGGTCACCCTTGTCCTTACATTTGTACTGCATGATATACCTAATAAAAATCTATTCAATGAACCATCAGTTATTCAATGTAAATCCCAGCCTTCAAAATATATTGGTGGGAGAACCTTGTTGTATGTTACTAAATATAGGTACATTAACAGAATGTTAAAAAGTAGGGCTTAGCTACAAACTAATTAGAAGATTGAAATAGTTATCGGCTACTGTAATTTTAGAAAATACATTAAATTTGCATATTCCCTGCACATATGTGTCCAAAATCAAGCAATCATGTAGATTTATTGTGTGGGAAAATATTCACTTTGTTTTTAGGCAATCTTTCATTTTCATGGCAGGATATTATCTGATTTGGTGTTCTCAGCAAAGTAATTAAAAAAAACTACCCCTCCAGTGGGGCCCCTGGCATTGCAAGGGTTAAATGTTAATTTTTGCCTAGTTGTATAGAAATAAGGTGTTACACTCACCTTACTCCTTGCTCCGGCAGGTTCCTTCCTCAAAAGCCTCTTCTCTAAGGCTGACATCATCAAGTGCAATGCAGGAATATAGACCTGCTTTGAAAATGTAGACAGTGAGGGAGTGTATGTTCTGGCAACAGTTTGCATTCCTTTACCGAAGCCCGTTGATACAGGCCCGACAATACACATGGAAGCATTTTTGTTTGAGGACCTACTTTATGTTTATCCCAAGCTTGTTTACTTTCACATACTGTTGACTGACTTACCACCTCTGCTTAAAGTATGTTCCAAGTATCCACCAAGTATCACCAAGTATCTTTAAAAAAAACATTACTTTTTAACTTGAACTACTCTTGAACTATCTTCCTGCTAGTTTGAGGTCATACTGACCTTGTGAATCTTATTTACTCCTTAAAGTAGTAGCATTTTTCCCTTTTATTTTCACCTGGTGATCGGGCCAGTAAGTCTGTTATTTTTCAACTTCCTTTAACAGTCCAGCAAAAGTGGCAGATAGAGGCTTAAGACAACCCTTACCCCCTTTTCACTAAAAATCACATCAACATGCAGCTCTACATGTTGATGTGAAATCATCTTAAATTCATGAGTTAAATAAACATATTTTTATTATTTACTTATAATCAGGGCAGCCATCAGAAATTTTGGGGACCCTTAGACATGTTCTAGTTACATGTGCCAAAGTTTCAGCAAGTAAAGAGAGATGGATTAATCTGCCCTTAGTAAAAATGGCTACCGTGAGATGACTGGAGAGGAAAAGAAAAATAAGGTATGCAAATAATAAAAAGCTGGCAATTATCTCTAAGTATCTATTTGTAGATTGTCATCACTAAACATTTTTAAAGGTGCCTTTGTTGTCATTTTAAGGGTAAGATTCCTCTTTAACACTGACTGGGGTGTATACAATGGTCAGCTTTTATTCACTGATGTAAAACCTTTATCCCAAAAGGAAAAAAACTGCTCTAGCTGCTTATGGGAGGCCAATAAGTTCTTAACCTCACCAAGATCCAGATGTGCTAGGGATCTGAAATATAGTCCACTGACTCTTCCTTCTCTACATATTCACCTCCTATGGTTACACACTTTTCACATCTGTGGAACAGACCTTTAATACCATCTGCGTAGAAGTATGGGGATTTGGAGGAAAACCAGCTATCAACTTCAGTAATGTCTGCCTCATGATTGTGGAAACGTCTTCCCCATAAATGTTTCTTCAGATTTGGAAACAGGAAGAAGTCTGAAGATGCCAGGTCAGGTGAGTAAGGTGGATGGGGCAGAGATTCATAGCCACAATCGCGAACAAAAGTGACAGTCTCTCCATACACAGCTGACATCTCTTCATGGATTATTTGGGCAAATTTCCAATGAAGATGGAGGAACCTAATCAAGGCTCGGTATTCAACTTTGTCTGGCATGACACCTACTCCATTTCTCTTGACTCTAACTATAATTCACCACGACCTACAAAAACAAAAATTGTTCGGTTTTCATTTCTCAAGTCCATCTTAATTTGCTGTGCACCTAACACTACCTTCTCCCCAAGTTGATAGTGCTGCTGTCCAAGGGTGGCTCTGTTGCTCCTCTACTTAGAAGAGCCATCCTAAAACAGGAAATGTGATACTGGTCAGATCACCAGGTGAGAATAAGGAAAAAAAGTCTAAAAAAAAAAAGGAAGCTAATGCAGCCATTAAACATGGCAAGGTTTATGACAATTTGTGGATATTCAGCCCTATGCTGGCAATACACATATCAATTTTATTGATTGAGAAAATGATCGAGTCAAGCTATTATTGATAATTTGTACTACCATTTAGATCAATTTTAAGGGACTGAATTGAAAGTAAAAGCGATTAGATGGGTTGGAAAATTCTATTTGTTTTCAAGCTTTTTCTGTGATGTATCAATTACAGTACCATCATTTTTGAATTTTGATGCTTTTGCCAAAAACTTTGACATTGAAAGTAATCCATTTGATGCTGGTGAGTGTACAGTTTGTGTTACATTGGATGTTTGTTTCAGACATCCGATAAATTTAAACAATTGGATCAACAGTCAATCACAGGAACATTTGATGCAAGTATGGACTTTTTTGTGGTATTTCCAGATAAGGTTGCCACTCGTACGGGAATGACCCGGACAGTCCGGTTTTGGAATCCTGTGCCCGGGTACACTCCTTTTGCAGACCCGGGCACAGGATTCAAGCCGCAGACTTGCTCACCTGACAGCTGGCTGTGAGTGACGGCGGACGGCGACTGTGAGCGGCGGCGGACGGCGGGCTGTGAGTGGCGGAGGGCGGCCGGCGATGAGGTGTCAGCGGCGGCAGTGGATGAAGTGTCGGCGACGGCCGATCAGCTGTCACCGGCGCGCGATCAGCTGTCATCGAGGCTGCAGCCGGGCGGCGCTGTCTTCACACACTCCCTCCCTCTCTCTGGTGTTCTCGGCTAGGGAGAGGAAGTGACATCAGAGAGAGAGAGGGAGCGAGGGAGAAATCATTCTCCGGCAGCCTGCGCGTGGGGACTGGACTCTGAAGCGGCTTCTTCTTCTCAGGTTTTGGATTTGGATGAATCCAAATTTCGTTAATTTTGGATGAGTTAAATGATCATTACCAACTATAATTAGTTTCAGAAAAGTGTCATTACATGTTTACTCTGTTTCTTTTTAATTTCTGACACCACAAACAAACAAAAAAAAGATGGTGGGGTCCCCTCCCTAATTCATACCAGACCCTTTAGTTCCCTGTGCAACTCCCACTCAGAGTGAGTACTTCCTTCACTAACTAGCACATAAGCTTCCCTACAAGACTCTGCATTACCTGCCTGCCTCCAAGATCAAAACCAGACTCTACCCACAGGCCTTTGCTCCTCAGCTCTGTCGCTGGAATTAATGGCACATATCCAGTGGCTAGTATAGAAGGAGAAAGAGAGAAATAAGTTATTATAATAATATAAAAAAACCTGCCAACCATGGTACCGCCTATGGGTGTCACTATTATACGTTGAACTATTGCCCAGCATATACCTAGCATATAATTGCTAAATAGTGTGCCTCTATGCAAGAATAACTTAATTCCCTAAATGTTGTTTTCTGTGCGAGTTATTCCACAATATGACATCTCATGATAATTGAATCATTTGCTGTTATGAGCTTTGAAAAAGCTATGCAAGCTGTTTCATGCTTTGGAAGCTGCACCAACCGCAAACTTGCCAGTTGTGTAATTGGCACAGAGCTCTATGCTATATGCCAGTTTTTCTGGACTGGGATATAAACTGAGAAGAAAGAGCCTCCTGTGTGGTTGCAAGTTTCTGGGTGTAAAACAATGACATAGTGGAACTTGTTGGAAACCTGCTTTAAATCCATGCATCAGCTGATACTGATTTATCTCCACATGTCTAAGGCACCAAAATTAGAACATAAGCTAGATATCTCAAGAAGCAATGCTGACAAATTCTCTCAAGCGCTGCTTAACCTTGCTATATCCAGACTGACAGGGTTATTCTTGACCAATTAAACTATATTTACTACATTAGCACATGAAGGATTTAGTAATTGCGAATTCCTACTAGACATGTAAACCCGGAAAAAACTTGTTTTGTTTCTTTTCGGATCCATTCAGATTTTTTTTGTATTTTTTTTTCGGATCCACTTTGGATGCCCCTTAGGTCTGGTCAAAATTTTAAGGGGAAATTCCACGGCAAAAAAAAAAAAGAAGGGGTCCCCTCTAAAATTCCTTACCAGACCAGGCCACTTGCCCTCAACATGGGGTAAAGTCCCCATGTTGATGAAGACAAGGCCTCTTCTCCACAGCCCTGGCCCGGTGGCTGTGGGGGACTGCGGGCAGGGTGGCTTATAGGAATCTGGGTGGCCCTTTGATAAAGGGGGCACCCAGATGCCAACCCCCCAGGTGGCTCCTGGTAGATCCGGACCTGGCTGTCCGACGTGTGTCCTAGGAAAACAAAAAGGAGAGAACGAAGCGCCATGACCTAGCGCAATGATTCAGGTGAGATATGGCGAGGGGTATGAGGTAACAAACTCACCTGTGGGTGGGTGAGCACTCGCTTCAACATTGGGAAAACAAGGAAATCATGGTGTGGTGTTGGGCGACAGGGCCATATTCTTGCTTTTGGAATGGTGGATCAAGGTGGAAATATAATGAAAAAAACAAGGTGGTGAGCTTCTAGGATGAACAAAAATGAGAGTAACTTCTATAACTCACCGTTAGGTTAGTTAAGGTGTGATATCAACGACGAGTGTGTGGTATGGAACTGGTTGTTGTCCTGCAGGCGGCATCACGATCTAGTCTGTTGGGTTGGTTGCGATGTCTTGTCGAGCAGGATGCTGTCTTGCAGGTAGTGTGGCGATCGGATCTAGATAGTGGATGATGGAATCCTGGAGTGGCTTGGTGAAGGCTGAAATCATGCAGACGGATCCTGCTTGGTTCTTAGTATTCCCAAATGCGAAATCCTAGGTGGGTGTGTTGTTCTGAAGCAGTTTCTGTAAAGGGTATGGCAGCGTCCTGATGTCCTGACGCAGGGGGAAAGTATGGCAGGCTGGTGTAGTGACTGATATGGAGGGACTCGGTGGGCACTAAGGTTTTCTAGTCCCAGTGGTTAGGAAGAAGGGTCAGCTGGTGAATATCAGGTATCCCCTGAACCAGGGAGAGGTAGTGGCAACTCCACAGAGATGCCGGCTGGTGTGGGCTGGTGAGTGAAGCCAGGGGATGAAGCGCGATCCCCGTAGGGCTGTGGACTTGGAGCCTAGATGTAGTATGTATGGAGGGGAGTGTGGCACACTAAATGTGAGGAAACTGGATGGCAGCAAAATGAAGCCTTGCCGGGGCGTGCAGGGGCAATCCGTTCAGAGTCAGCGCTGGGGAATCCAGCCCCTCCCCTGTCACGGCAGAGAGCCGTAATATTTACCTTGGATCTAGAGCTGTCCTTTTTGAAGTGCTTCTTTTTTTTACCACTAAATGTTCGCAGTCTGATGGCAGTATTGTTCAACCCACTTTCTCTGATCCTAGATTGTCATTGATCTGCCACAATGTCACTCTGTTCTTGCCAGCACATGAACTAATTGGTTCCTTGTTCTGCTTCTTCCCCTCACCCTCCAGCCCTGCTGTACATGGGCTGCAAGAGGCTGATACCAGGTCAAATTCAGGCCGTTACACTGTTTGCAATTACATAATATATTTAAAGGTCTATTAATTAGGGAGCTGCATAACCCCTCATATCTGAAACATTTCCTACACCAGTTGTTTCTCTGAGGTAATGTTGATGGGAACAGTTCACAGTGAACTGTGGAGTATTGTGCTGTTTTTGTTCTTTTATGCAAAACAAGCCCCACTGTAATAAACATGAACAATTCTGATATTACAGGATCAAAGCGATAACCCCTTGTAAACTCAGCTCCACTCGACCTCTAAGAAGAAACATATTGCAAGTGCTATCCATCCTATAAATGCCCCAAAAGGGGTATTAAGGGTTTTTAAGAGAAGAGGGGAATGGGATGTCGGCTGTGGCTTCTTTTCTGTTTCTCAAAATTCTGAACTCTTCCTCTATTTGGAACTGTGCTTAGAAAAGGGGAGGGATATATATGGTAAAACAGATCCACAGGGCATTGCTAATTTTTCTTTTAACTTTGCCAGTTTAAGTCTTGGGGTACTCTGGGCAGAGAGATCAGGCATGAACAGCAGTGACTAATTTGAGTTCTAGATATTATTACACAGAATGCCACAGATGTTTTTTCTCAGAGTCAAAGATGGCAACAAGTGTCACATCTACTGCCAAGTAACAAATAATCCAGCCTGAGCCTGTTAGTCTTCTCTGTTAGCATTCTGGCAAAACTCTGGCACTTCAGTGACTTGTGAGAATATCAGTGATAGAAAAATATAGTGGTGTTTTATTCCTGAAGCTTCTAAGATAGGAATTACTCTGAGAGCACCTAAAGTAGTACAGCAGTAGTTTCCTTCTCTCCTGTGTTGCAACTGATGTCAAATCTCACAACGCCCTTAGGACTACAGTCCCATAAGACAGCAGGGTCTCAAATTGTTGTCAATCACTTAGCTTGGAGGGGGGGGGAGGGGCTTGGCTCCCTGCCCCTAGACTTTGGGGCTGTGTTTATGGTGACATACACAGTACAGGGTTGGGTGCACACAGGCAAGCATAGCTGCATAGCACCCTGCAAGGCAATGGAGCCACCCTAAAACAGGAAACCTGCAGTGGTGATCTGGAGCCACCCTAAAACAGGAAACCTGCAGTGGTGATCTGGAGCCAGCTTAAGGGCCTATTCACACCACATCCAGATTACCTCCAGACTAGACTGTTTCTGGACCCAAAATGCATCCCAATGTATCCCTATTCTATTTCTGGCCTCTGTTCCCACCAGCACAGTCCATTCCAGACCAGAAAAATACTGCTTGTCCTATTTTGTCTGGTCTGGAATGTACTGGAACGCATAAAAAATGCATGCAACACACCTGTAAGACCATTTCTTGTGACCTTTTCAATTAAGGAGACATGCAACATTGTAGAGAAGATAAAGCAGCAGAGAAGGTAATTCCTAATGTCAGCTGCTGTAATAGTTAATAAAATTGGAGGGTTTAATGAAGAACTCAGGGCATAATTATTTTTAACCCTTGCAGTGAGGCCTCCCTCACACGGCAAAGGTTAAGTGCTTGTTTTTGTCTTATTTTCATCCCTAGACAAAAACGAGCACTTAGACCTTGCAGTGCGTGAGTAGCCCCACTGCAAGGTTTAAGGATAATTATGCTCGGAGATCTTCTTTAATACTTTGAAGATACAATAGCTGTATAGCTCGGGGAAGCATACTTTACAGGAAAAGTCAAGCACTGCATTCAGTTTCAGCTAACTAGTAGGAAAGTTACCCCTGCTTATGCATTTTTTCGTCCTATGCTAAGTTTGAACTAGTGATGTCCAGTTCCTGAACGGATCGTTCTTTTTAATCGATTGTCTTCAGTGAACCGGATGAGCTGATCCGTGTGAAGCAGTTCAGTGTGGAATGTATAGCAGAGTGGCTCTTGTAATATGATTCTAAATAGAGAGAGCTCCGCTCCTGCCAGCCCTGCCCAGCCCCTCCCTGCAACCAATCAAATCTGTGAACTAGACACAGACCTCCAACAGCCAGTCATCAGCCGTGCCATGCCGAAGCCGTGCAAAGCGAAGCAAAGCTATCTGGCACGGAGCTATGCGTGCAGTGTGTGAGCTGAGTGCAGTCAGATGATTGACTGCACCTTCAGCCAATCGACTCTTGCTTAACCACCGGCCAGACGTCGCATCCCGTTGCGGCGGTTTATACGCGCGAACCGATTGGCTGAAGTTGAAATTGTTCATCTCGGCACGCTCAGCTCCGCGAGCTCTCGCCAGCTGAGGTGCCCAGGAGAAAATGGCATGACACACTGCACACAAAGGCAGCGCGCCACTGCTCCGCATTGCTTCGCCTGCAGTGTGTCACGGCCTTAAGACTCGTGAGTCAGAGATGGGAAGTTCGGGTCTTGAAATGAATCAGCTCTTCGGTTCACTTGCTGAGTCGGCTGACAAGGGAACCGATGCTCAGGAGCTGTCTGACCCTTCATAAAAGATCCGCATGAGAAGATTCTGATTCAGAGAAGGGGGGCAGCTCCTGGGGAACAGTGATCAGTGCCTTGGCTCAGGCTGTCACGAGTTTGGTTTTATGTCAGACCACCAATTCTAGCGGATCAGCCAATGTCGTCACTTCTGGTGACAGTAAAAAGCATGTTATTGCGCATGCGCTCCGCATTCTGATGAGGTGATGTCACAGGTAACATTGCTAGCGGTCAGATTTGTCCATAGTGTTTACAGCACATGGGTGGGAATAACGATTCAATTTTAGTACCGTGGGCGCAGTAAACCCAATCGTTATTGCGCTCTAAACACTAGGGACAAATCTGACCGCTACCAATATGACATCAGCGCATCAGAATGTGGTGCGCTTGCGCAGGAACACACCTTGTCACAACTGATTGCGCGTCACTTCCGAAATTTGCTGATCTGATATAATGGCTGGTCTGACATAAAACCAAACTTGTGACATCTCTGAGCCAAGGCACTGATCACAGGAACGATCCCCAGGAGCTGCCCACTTCTCTAAATCAGAGTCTTCTGATTAGGATCTTTTAGGAAGGATCAGACAGCTCCTGAGCTTCGGTTCACTTGCTTTTCAGCTGACTCAGCAAGTGAACCGATGATTCAATTCATGAATCGGTTCATTTGAATGAACCGTTCAAAATGAACCGATTCCTTTCAAAGATCTGAACTTCCCATTTCTAGTTTGAACTGCCCAAGGCTGTGAGAGGGGTACTTTATGAGAAATGACAATAATCTCTTTCTGACAATGCTAGTTTCCTGGCAGTTATGCTGACCCACTTGACTAAGTACTTTCTGAGTCACTGAGGCAGAACAAGTATGAAGATAGAAAAAGTCACAGAAAATTCAGAAGTCCATACTTGTCCTGGGTCAGGGACATTGTGGAAGTTTAACAGAAATAGGCTGACAGATCACTAAGGTGCTCCAAAAAAACTCTTCAATTTGTATTGCTCCCTCGCAGCAGTGAGGGAGCAGCAATGAACCAGCATCTACAGTAACTGCTCTGGTCAGTAAGAGAGTGATGTCATAGGAAAAGGTTAGTGGTCTGTTAGTTATCCTGGTGATGTCACCAGAGGCAGGATCCCTTTCCAGGCATGGCTCATATTGTGGTTTGGTGGCATTTTTGCATATGAATATTCTTGCAACCATTCTTAATTTGGAAAAGTTTCCAATTGCTTGGACGATCAGCAAAAGGTCTTTGTCATTACAGAACAAGTCCAGTTGAATGTGACAAACTACTAATAGATCTACCATGACCTGGATATCTGAGAACTGTTAGAATACACATTGCTGTGTTTATAGCAACAACTTCTGCAGTATACAATTCTGGTCACTAGATGGCAGTGTTTATAAGTTCCGTTATACAGTATCTATGGTATATACTCTGTTGTATTGAAAAGGGGAATAATGCTCAGGTTTCTTTCCTGTTTTCAAGCAATGTGCAGCATGCTTATCTGACTGTGTGCTTGTGTTTCGCTGTGAGGCTGTGCAAGAAGTTCCAACAAGAACCTTCACAGGTGTTTCTTAACAAATAACAGTAAAATACAAGTTTGTATATTAGTTTGTACAATCAAATGACGCATGTCAGCTTTACCATAGGCACTCAGTAGAAGCTGTATGCCTAGACAACTGGCTGGCCTATAAAGTGGTTTTAGCACCAGGTATTTTTGCTGAAATTTGTGCATGTTTAAGGATAATTATATTTTTATTAAAGGAAACAATTTGTGTGAGAAATAGGTGTCTGCCATTGCTGACCCTCTTCAGTACTGACCCCGATAAGCATGCAGTAACTAAAGTCAAAGTGAAGTCAGATCTCTTGATCCATACTTGTTCTAGGTCAGATAATGAGAAAATATTAAAGTTAGAGGCTCAACAAGACAGCCATGTAACTAGCATTTACAGAAGCAGCCCCTGTATTTCTCTCATTACAAGATCCTATTTACTTATCTATTTCTGTGAAGCAAATGGCATGTGTAAGCAATCTATTAACATGTAGTAGGAAGCCCTTAATAAACAACTCATTTCATGTATATTTAATATACAATTCTCTTGTATTTCATAGTTCTTGGTATATCTAAAGGCCTATGTCTGCACACTTTTGTTTGCTACAGGTGTTTGAGAATGCAAAACTCACTTGGAGCATGTCAAATGCACCTGTCAATGAATTCTGAAGGCTCTCAGAAGCATCTCAAACTGATGTCAAATTGATGCTGCTAACCTAAACCCAAAGCCTCAACACAGGCCCTAATGTATTATTGTAATGCATATTCCTTCTCTACACTCTACACTCTATATATGTTTCAAATTAAGCAGGAAATTACGTTTTTGAAATGTATGAATGTATTGAACTTTATGTAATCTGACACACCTTTAGAGTTTTGTACAGTTCCATCTAAGCTTAGGTTATACAGTAGACTTAGAAATGTGTGGCCAGTTCACTACAACAGCTAAGCACAGACCCTAATATTGTAAATCCAGATCCACAGTAGTGGAGTGCCACCATAATGATTTATCTATTCAAGGACTAGACATACATTTGTGTAATATAGGTAAAGGAATTTTGAAATGAAGCTGCACAGCTGTATATAAGGAAGAAAATGATTGCAGTAAATCTAGTGTTTTACTATGTAATAAACAGTATGATGCAGTGATATGAGGCTATGAATACTTTTCAGGTTTGTATCCAAACTGCTTCAATCAACAACACCCAATAACACAGCAAGTTGCTGCACAAACAAAAAACTACTTTAAAAAAAATCATTATGTATCTATATTTGGGTCGCCACCGAATGCACTGGAACAATCTCTACAATTACTTTTAATTCACACATTCACATTTCCACTCACTCAATACAAACAGTAGTAAAGCATATTTCATCCCATTCTCATTCTGGGTTCTGGAAGTATCTCAGGGGACCGGAATATGAAACCTATTATAAAAATTAGCAAGTAGGTGTTTATTAGTATGCTTGAAAGGCTATATAGCAAATCGACTTCAGTTCTAACTCATTTAAATAGAATCTCTCTAGAATTTCATGTTAGTATTTCTTAGGCTAGGTGAACCATCAGTCTGACTGGACTACCCAGTTAATGCCACTTATTCGCAACTCTCAAAGTACATCTGTGGTAGGCTCACTACCACCTAGACACTAGTCACCTAGCCTACTTTGTGTGTGAACCATAAAGGAAGCCATGTGGTGACTTCTGAGCTAGCTACAAATGTATTTAGCTCCACATTATTATTATGGAATCCTTTTAGGTGAAGTCAAAGTATTACAGTACATAACCTAGTTCTTCTAGTATAGGTAACTTGATGGCTGATAAAAAAAAACCTACATTTGTGAATTTTGCTGTAGTCTAAATAATCAACAAGAATACGTCTACAAAGCTAAAAAACAAAAAAAGAGATCAACGAACAACAAAAAGTTTGCTTGATTTTCCTGATCTGATCACACATTCCGGTCCAGTGCCACCATGTTTGTGTTTTCCTTTTTTTTATATTAAAATAAAACATTTATTCTTCCTAAAGATACCAGCCATACACAGCAGGCATATGAGTGGCTGGAGAGCTACAAGTGTGCAAGCCCCTCCACCATGAAGTTAGTGATTCCGATACCTAAAACATTGGAGCCACCTCTCTCCATACACCAGGTTATTGCCATCAGACTCAAAGCCATAACACAGCAGGGGCAAGAAAGGGGCAAGTAAGTTGCTACTGTTGCCTGGGGAAATGGAAATTGGGAAAATGGAATGCTCTACATTCAAAAATCCCTCCAAAGGGACACTGCCACATCATTCCAGTCTGAATATTCATAATAGAGAATCATAGTAGTAGTAACTGGACTATGGAATACAAAATACTCTGCTTTCCCAAACCACCTTTTAGTGCAGGATGTTCTGAGGAAGGACCAAAAGCCCCCTCCCAGTTAGAGTTAAAGACCATAAGGGCTTGTATCACATTGTTACCTGCACTCTTGCTGGTCTCAATAGCTTTTTTAATGATAACTGTAAAAACATGAAAAAAAAACCTAGTGATTAAATACTGTACCAACAGAGTAACTGATCTGTGTACATTTGTAAATCTCCACAGGCTACAAATTGCCTGTGTTTAGGTCAAATTTTTATCTTGGTGAATTGGTCTGCCAATCTCTATCAATAAATCAAGTAACATCAAAGTGATGGATCCTCAAATAAATAAGTCCATCCAAACAATTTGTTAAATTACTTCTTAACAAATTATTGAATTAGTTATGCATGAAATCAAGGTAGTACTTCCATGCAGTAAATAATGTATCTGAAGGTTAATAAATAATAAGTAAATCATTTCCAGACATCCAGAGTCTAGATATTGGAGAATATATTTTATATTTATAACTGACTATATTTGTAATTTATACATACTCACAGGTTTCTAGTTCTGCTGCTGAAAATTGTAGAAATTGAACTTTTCTCTGTCCTCTGCGTCCTAACTCCTGCCTTTTTTTTTCAAGTGTTGATCCCATTCCCATCAACTTGTACATTATTTGTCTTTCTTTTCTTGTCCTTGCCTCTTTTTTTTTTCCATTTAAAATTTGTATTGGATTTTATAAAATTAGACATAGACAAGTAATGTAAATGGCCGAACATTAGAACAGAACATAGTACCACTTCACAATCAAATCACAGAGAACATACAAAGTTTCTCCGTTAGGAAAAAGAAAACAAAACAAGGGCAGCACAATAATGTACAACATGGTGAACATCAGTGGAGGACAGTGGGCTTCTACCTAGTGGCAGAGCGGGCACGTTAGCTATAAATCCGCTAATTTTTGGGAAAGGTATGGGTGCCCATGTCTCAATGGGTCAAATGTATGGTAGTACATTTCAATAGCCCTGAAAGGTAAAACCAAAAAATAGACAGGATAGTGGACAACATAAGATAGACAGGGAGTACATAAAGATAAAGACAAGGAAGATAGACACTAGAAAAAGTAGAATTCCGCACCTACGTGAGGTAGGAGATATAAGGAACGATCAGAGAGAAGGCAAGCTGGGGAAAAACATCAGGTGTTACTGCGTGGTTGTATTCCCATGGGGCGCCTCTTGCCTTCCCCCCCAGTGAAGGGACAGTCATTGTCAGCAGGTTGCGAACTCGTACTTGGGTAGTTACTCTTAACCACATTGGAGTTTCGCATAGGCCTCTCCACTACAAAAATGGTTCCATGGAGCCCACAGTCTAGAGAATGTGGTCAGCTTGTCTTGCTTAGTGTAAAAGATTTCCTCCATTTCATAGATGTAATGCACCTGATTGACCCATTCGGTGAGTGAGGGTGCCCTGATGTCTCTCCATAATCTGGGTATCAGTGATCTTTCTGTGTGGATCAGATGCTTACTAAGAGATTTCCGTAGCTCCCCATTACAATCAGTGCAGAGATGTAGTAGAGAAACACCAGGGAGAAAAGCCAGCTGTTCACCAGTGATTTGGCAAACGAGTTTGTGGATCCGTCTCCAGAAGTGCCGAAGAAGGGTGCATGACCAGAAGATGTGGAGCATCGTCCCCCGGTCAGTGTTGCACCTCCAACAGGTCTCTGGTGCCTTAGGGTAAATTTTGTGAAGAAGCGTGGGGGTTCTATACCAACGAGTTAGTTTCCTGGGTCCTGCTACATATGGAACTTTTGTGTGTCCCTGAACAGACCATGTCCCATGTCGTGACCTTCTCCCAAGCAACCCTCAAAGCTTCAGCACAAGCGGGTTTAGTGTCTTGTGTAAGGTTATAATGCTACAATACAAGATGGCGAGAGGGGCCTCTACCAGCGCACGCTCTCTCAAAGGGAGTCAGGTCTCTTGCAAAACTACCCTGTTTTGCCGGGGCTTGTCCTTGCCTCCTTGTTCTTTCGTTGTCCAACTATGCCTGTCTTTCTCAGTCACATTCTCATCTGATGCTTTCACAGACTCCTGTCTAATCCTTCTTCCTTGCTACTTTGCCATTTCTTTAAATTCAGGCCATCAATTTTCTGTTTCTTTGACAGTTATTTCATTGCACATTGCACCCTCCTAACTTCACCTGAACTGCCTATGTACATTATACAGTATATATTAATGTGTCTAAATCCAGAGCATACTGCCAGCCTTCGGATTTGTGTACATACCTATAAGCATGCACATGTTTCTGTGCATAGAAGCCTAGCCAGACAGGCAACTGTGTACGCATCTTGTGGACAGACATGTGAGCACATGCACCAAAAGGCTTTTTAAAGCTGTGTCTTGCCAAAGCTCAGTGCTAATTGGGATTTCAGCTGTATCCGTGTGACCCATGATTTCTGATTCTGAACTTGTGCCTCACCTTTGTTACTGAGCTGGCTTCTGTCTGATCTGTTCTTGGATTTCCCTTATCTACCAGTGGTTGCTGACTACCACCATTACTGACCTTTGCCTGGACTTCTGCTCATGATTCTGTTCGCCGGCCTTGCTGCATGAACATTGCTGACTTCTGCCTGTTCTCGACCTTGGTTCTGCTTACGATTTGGTGCTTTGATGCTACTTGTCTGTTACTGTCCCCACCAGTGTTTCCAGTCACCAGTTCCTAAATCTAGGCACATGTGCCTTTCCATCGTCCTTTCAGGCCCTGTTTTAGCATCCAGGGTTGCTGGGGTGGGAACTGTGCAAGCAGCCACCATCGACGTCTTTGGTTTCTCAAGTACGTGACTCTTCAGATCTATCTATCTATCTATCTATCTATCTATCTATCTATCTATCTATCTATCTATCTATCTATCTATCTATCAGCCAGGTGTTTTACACACCAGGCGGTGTTGCAGTACTCCAATAACATGCTTATGCTCTGGCCACATTGTCCCACATTGGCTTTGAATCTCTATCAGTACTACAAGTATGATAGCAGTACATTACCACCAGCAAGTCTGATCAGATGCTATGCTGCTCAGTTGTTTAAGTCTTCTTGAAACATTCCTTTATATATTTTCCCTCGGTTTTCTACCCAAGCAAAACCTACGCTTTAGTCCTTACGTTCTGTTCACTGCAATATTTCTTAATTGGTGACTTGGATTTTGTGGGTGACAGAGGTTTATTAGCAGGCATTGCTAATATATTTGATTTGCATGCCTCTCATACTGTGGTCTACCACATACAGGAGGTTGGAATTTTACAGGCAAATCTTTATGTTGATGCTAATTACTAATTTTTACCATATTGAGTACAGTTATCAAAATACTGTAGCTGCCAGCCTATTCTGCAATTGATTTCTGTCTCTATATAACCACATTTTGTTTGTTTAGTATACAATGTATATAAGGCTGTCTACATTTTCAACAGGTTGGTGGTTTAGGGTATTGCCTAACTATTGCCAATCTGCATGGTCTTAGGTTTCTTGATGCCGATTCTTAAACCAATGTTTCTGGCAGCCTTTCCAGCTTGGTTCTCATTTTTTGAAGGTGATCGCTTGGCTCTGCCAGCAGAACAATGTCATCTGTGATGTTTCGGTTGCATTTACTTTTTTCACTGAAAGCACAGTTGCTGTTCAATCATGAATCTATCTGCAGGAAGTAACAAAACCAATGATAGTATGCAGACCCGGTGCATTCCAATGATAATGGTAAAGTACTTAGCAGTGCCTACATGCCTTTTTACATAACAGCAGAAGTTTCACTCTGACATGAATTTAAAAATATATATACATATAGAAACTAAGCCACCTAGTCCTGTAGCTCCTGAGCTCCTCTGTACCTGAAAGGAGCACCTCCCGAACACAGATGGAAGCTCCTTCTGTGTCAGATACAGTGGGACGGGCCACCCAGCGTACTGGCGTCGCTGGTTGCCAGGAGCTCCCCATCAGCTCCCTGGCAACCGATGACATCAGTGAGCTTGGCGGGATGCTGGACAGAGCGTCACAGGTTGCTAAAAGCTCTGTGTGTCGCCCCCCCACACACACACCAGCCACCCCCTAATGAGATGCCATCTGAGGCTACCACTTCAGGCTGCCTCATTATAGGGACATTTCTTCTATGGCTGTCACAGAGACAGGAAATAAGGGAAGATGTTCCTAATGGGGCCACAGACTAATACAATTCTAACAGACATGTCACTCTATCCAAAACTAAAAGATAAATTGGCTGGTTGGATTTTTGGCTGATTGTTTCCCCTGAGATTAAACTGTCACAAAAAGTGATTACAAATCCTTTATTTTTTTATGAACTATAAGCCCAGACAATACATGTCTTTTCCTGATGGGTTCAAGCACTAATCTCTTTAAAAAACAGAATGCTTATTTCACAAACATACTATAACTTTTATTTCTTAAGTTAGGAATACAATGCTTCGAACTCAGATTCAGTTCATGTGTCAGTTCATGTGTCAAATTTACCCCCCACTAAATTGTTGCTAAAACATAGGCCATTGTTGTAATGTTTGCAGGACAATGTTCCTGTATTTGCATCACAGCTTCATGGCCTCTTTAAGGATTTTAGTGCTGTGGGGAGATTGAAGCAAAGCAGCATGAAGACATCAGCTTTGCTAGTGTGAATCCTCTTTATAGGAGCCTCCATCCTCTCGAATCCTCTTTATGGCATTTTCTCCACCCCCTCCTGCTGCAAAGAAGTGTCTGTCACATGTGCCACTGCAGGAGTTCTGCTTAAAAAAACAGTAATTTGCATAGACACAAGAACCCGAGCAGTTGGTGTCATGTGTGAGCTTTGAATATAAGTAGTGCATGAATGCATAGAGTCATTATACATTACACCTCGGTACTAGAGGGGGCGGAATTACATAGTGTTCGCTAATAAAATCAGCAAGAGACGTGTCTGCTAGGACGTGCTGCTCTGAAAGTCACATCCTCAGTGCAAAGGCACTTTATAAACAAATCAAGTGAATTAGGCACAAAAATAGCTTTCCGGTAAAGCAGTGTACTCAGCAGAAAACATTACACACTGAGACATGCTGAGGCACACAATGTGACGTAATAACAGAAAAATGACTATTACTACCTGGAGGTGTCTTAAGGGCTCTCAGAATTTTGTTTGATGGCACAAGCTGCATGTTAGCAACAGGATACAGTGATGAGAGCCAAGCCATGATGTTTTAAGACAATTTGTGCCTTTTACAGCCTGGACATAAGATGAGAGAGATCCCCTCCATCTCTAAATGTATGCTTTTACTTATGCATTGCAATAACTGGGAACTGGAGGGATACTAATATTTTTTGAATATGTTCCATTTTTGCCCTTCTGCCCCTAATAGGTGTGGAATCTGCAAAGTGTGGCCACAATGTACTGATGGCTTAAAATCCCCCAAATTTGCAGCTAGATTTCTAATCACGTTAGGTGTCTTTAACTGAATACAGTATTTGTAAAATGGACCTGATCTTAAAAAGTGAAGATGTGCTGTCATTGGTAACATCTAGAAATGTTAATTGTTCCTAAGAAGTACCCTAAAAATCTACCTTTTGCCTTGAAGCTCTCCTGAAAACTAGCAGTATACTTTCTGTGCCTGCAGCCTCATAGCATTATTTCTGCAGTGTGAGACCTAAGGCACTGCTACCGATTGTCTTTGGAGATTTGGCAAGAGATTTGATGATGTTACTTTTGTGCTTTTGTGTTCTCCTTGCTGAAGTGAAAGCTGTGCCAAAGGACCTACAGTGCAAGAATCTCAACTTCATTCATCACTGTAGATATACACTCTTTGCACCTCCATGAGTTATCAAATCATTAGTCATCAGAGAGGAGCTCTGATATGAGGATTCAAAGCCCTGCCTTTAGGCCTGGTTCACACCTAGGCAACACCGTTTTTGCGCCTTTGTACGTCCGTGAGCAGCATGCACTTATTTGCACGTTTATGTGCGTTGTGCACATTTTGATGCACGTTTTTACGCGCCTACATGAAGACGCGTTTTGACTGGCAGCTCATGAAACATTGCGGGCAATGGAGGAACGCCCTTTTAAACGCACAAAAACGCTCACAAAAATGTGCAACATGCTTCTGCCGTGTGTTTTTGGGCATTTCTATTGAAGTCTATGGGGCAAAAACGGGCTTTTAACTGCCCAAAGAAGGTCATGTACCTTTTCGAGCATTTGGCTTTTTCCTGCTGGCGATTTTCTGCTCAGGTGTGAACAAGGGCCATTGAAAATCATGGGATTTTTTGTGTTGGGCGTATAAAAGTGCTTTTCCAACAGCTCAAAAACTCCTAGGTGTGAACCAGGCCTTACCGAGATCGCCGTCTCCACACAGAGACATAGTGCAGAATAGGGCTGCAACAACTAATCGACATAATCGATTATAATCGATTATTGAAAAAGTTGTCAACTTTTTCAATAATCGATTAATCGGCTTCCGATCAGTTGGCCCTGTTCACAGCTCCACACGCTGTGCGCCGCACCTCCTCCCCGCCTCACATTTCCTGCCCATCCACGATCGGCACAGGGACGCGGGGAGATGTAGTAAGGAGGAGCAGGTGTGGGGGGATGACAGCTGCTGATAGACAGGTCCGATCTCAGAAGCACGTTGCTGGAAGACTGCACTTTCCCACACATGGTGCTCTATAATGTATTGCTGGGATTTGTATTCCTCTATAGCTGATGGTACATTGTGCTGTATATTATACATAGGAATACAAATCCCAGCAATACATTATACACTGTATGTATAATGTACTATTGCTGGGATTTGTTGTACTCCTCTATAGCTGGTGACATTCTGCATTGCGCTGTATAGAGGACTACAAGTCCCAGCAATAATACATTATACAACGCAATGCAGAATACCACCAGCTGTAGAAGAGTACAACAAATCCCAGCAATAATACATTATAAAGTGGCACAATGCAAAATACCACCAGCTATAGAGGACTACAAAACCCAGCAATAGTACATTATACAGCACAATGCTAAATACCACCAGCTATAGAGGACTACAAAACCCAGCAATAGTACATTATACAGCACAATGCAGAATACCACCAGCTATAGAGGACTACAAAACCCAGCAATAGTACATTATACAGCACAATGCAGAATACCACCAGCTATAGAGGACTACAAAACCCAGCAATAGTACATTATACAGCACAATGCAGAATGCCGCCAACTATTATGTACTATTGCTGGGATTTGTTGTATGCCTCTATAGCTGGCGGTATTCTGCATTGTGCTGTATAATGTGCTTTTGCTGGGTTTTGTAGTCCTCTATAGCAGGTGCCATTCTGCATGCATCGCTGTATAATGTACTATTGCTGGGATTTGTAGTCCTCTATAGCCGGTGCCATTCTGCATGCATTGCTGTATAATTTTACATTTCACTATATTGCACACCACACTATCTTTTTTTCTTTTTTACTTCCACCGGTCCAAGCTGGCTCCTGTGATGGACTACAACCTAAATACAAACTAGTAGTCCTATCACTGGAGCCATTTTTTAAACTTTATTTTATAGTTTATCCGATTAACCGATTAATCGAACTTAATAATCGGCTAACTAATCGATTTTGAAAATAATCGTTAGCTGCAGCTCTAGTGCAGAACAATGTAGTACATCAGTCAGGTACAGTATGGAGCCTATAGACAATACTGGTGACCAGCCCTTTGCCTTCTCCTTGCCTTTCTTTGGGCACAGTTTCCACATTTCAGGTCCTTTTTAATTCGAATCTGCACTACTATTGCAAGGTCTGCTTATATAGTGTGGCTCCCCTCCCCATCTCAAAATGCTGCAACAAAATAGGAAAAACACCTGTAGATGAAAGCAAAGTTAGTCAATATCATATCTACCTTACCCCACTTCCTCTCAAGCGGCCTAGGTAAGGGTGACATGACCATCCTTCTGGCGAGATCCTTGGAAATGTCGAGTAGACCAAATCTCAGGAGAAGATGCTACTGCATTTTGCTGTAGTATTATCACATGAGATTTGGGCTTCTAAGCATTCACTGGGATCTTGTCAGAAGGATGCTGATTGCACCCATACAGTGTGGAAACGGAGGTTGGGTGTGTTTCTTCTTTTATTTTTGCTTCCGATACAAAGAAGACTTTCTTCTGAAGATAGTACCACCATAGCTATGCTTTAAACATGGATTTCAAGTCCTGTGTTATGCATGCACAACAAAAAGAATTACACTGTGCACACTGTTAGCCTTGCCAATACTCTGTACTGGTATCACGAACATTGTTCATGGCGTGTTTATGAGTGCATTTTAGCTGCTTGTTGCACCTATCGGTAACAGTTCACAGGAGAAGTGGATAGGTGCTACAGTTGCCCAGCTTTGAATCAATAATATATGGCCAAGCAGAAGAGATGAGGTGTATGCTAGCATTTTTGTATCAATAATAGAGTGATTTCACAACCCACTCAACACAGTCTCTGCACATAACATTTCTTTTACCTGATCTGACCTGCTTCACTGAAGAACTGAGTAGGAGAGGCTGATGCTATTCATAGCTCAGCACATCTTTATTGCGGGTCATAAAAGCTGTCTATTACCTAGATAGCACTGTCTATACACTTTATGGAAGGAATTTTAGATTTAGACATTTGAGGGGCACTGTATAGATTCTTCTTGGTGCAACCTCCATTAGTGAGAGGATGGAAGACAGATTTAACTATTCTATAAAAGGTGAGACTTTTGGTTGTTTGAAAGTGGACCAAACGGAACAAATTTATCTTTTATATATCTCATGCAGCAAAGGTCATTTTAAAGGGCACAAGAATTGCAAAACAAATAACCCAATAATAGATTCAGAAGTAATTTGAGAAAACCAAGCTAAACTACATAATCCTTCATTAATGATTATCATAGTTCTAAGGATTAACACAATGCCTTCAGCAAGCCCTGTCCCATATACAGGTATCATTCAACCATCATATCAGGCAGGTACGGAATATTTACGTTTTTCTGCTTACTGATACTCTTTTATATATGCTGTTTATAGTGCCTTACATTTTTGCCTTTCTCTCTGAGGATGCCATATGATGTTCAGGCTTTGGATTATGGTAGTAGAGTTTTTTTGATAAGAGATCATTGTGCAAAACCAAACTAGGCAAAGGAGGTACACTACTTTTTCACTCAACAGAGAACATTAAGGACATTGGATCATATATAAATGCTTAATTTTCCCTCTCCTTTCAGCCTGCATGAACATAAAGCTATTGCCAAGGTAAATCCTGGAAACATCAAAGTTTTTTAATGTCCTAATGATAACATGGGCAATAAACAGTGAAAAGAGTAAAGGCAGACATACATGTAGTGATTTGTCATTGATCTATGTACAATCAATGGCAAACAAGCGATTTATCATTGAATAAAATATTGAATGATGCAAAACATACAGTATCAATTGAAAATACAAGCCTTTAGAAACTATCTAAACAATGGACGGTTGTCTGACACACATTCAAATATTCATTTTAACGATAAGAAACAATCAGCAAATATCCACAATGGCCTACTGACTTTTCAGTGTCAAAATCGATCTAAAGCTCACTAAATCAGTCCAATGGAGGGTTTGTAGTCTGCAATTCAAATTCAATTTGATAATTTTAGTTGGATCCAATGATCAGTTAAATGATCATTTCAAATTGTGTGCTGCCACTATAACAGAGATGCGCTAAGAATAGTTAGGCAAGGGAAACTAACATAAAAGTTTCACAGCAGGCATCATAGAGTGCCTGTTTCTATCTTCATCGATCTGCTGCTGAAGTACTGAGCAAAAACAGAAACTGACAGGTATAGGGCACATATTTGTACTCCCTCTGGCCTTTTCACAATGCAGTGTTCAGTGATCTAGCACCAGCCCTATGCGAATACTGGTTTTCAGAGCTAGTGTTAGGATTTTTAGTAGCAAGCGGAGCTCAGGTTAGGGCATGAGAATGCGGGGTGGGGGGGTGATCATCATACTTACCCTCTGACCCTCACTGATATATGTGTGTGCCCTCCGGATCAGAATCTGCACTGGGTTATGGCTAGCTGACAATAGATACACTGGCTTCCAAGGCCGGTGTTTCCACTGCCTGACTGCCATAACCCAGCGCAGGCCCTCCCTCTGCTTTAGACATTGGTTGCTAGGGCCGCTGGATTCCTAGCAACCAATGAGGTCAGGCAGGCAGGGCCAGCTCCTCAACTACAAGTAATCTAAGTGGCTGGCAGGAAAGACAACAGAGGTCTAGTAGACCCCTGATGTCTCCATAAAGAGAACCCGTCAACTCCAAATGTTGTCACATAGTTGCTTGTTAGCCCCTTTGTTATAGCAAAACTTACGTAAAAAATAAGTGATAAAAGAGTAAAAAATAATAAAATATATACAAATTAAAAGGTGATAAAAAATGTAAAACATTGCCCAGTGTGAATGATGCCTTGGGGTTCCTAGCAGTAGACTGAGGATGCTGAGGAGCACAGTAAAGGGGACTTTTTTTTACCTTGCGTGTACTACGTACTGATCTACTTTATAAAACAAGTCTACCATAGGAGGCATTAATTTTAAACTGAGAAAGCTACTACCCTTAAAAAGTATGTGAAACCACCAATGCTAATAGGAGATTGGAGTTGGTGATCACTGCATTTTTGGTCATTGCTAAAATGTGCATTTGGTTTTGAACATAAATTACACTATGTGATTGTAACTATGTTGAGTACTGTACGTGATAATCAACTGGACATGAATGAAAAATACACATTAACCTTTACTGAACTGCTAATATTAAACAATGAAGTCAAAGGACTCCCTACACTATCTAAATCATAGCCTCATCATAATATATACACTTGAATTATTGCAAAAGATCCACTTAATTAGTCCCCATTATAGCACAGTATTACATCATTTGTTTTGCCAGGCTCCTGAAAATGATACGGTTTATAAAGGTAAACATAATTTGTCTTCAAAGTCCTCTATTTGACTGTTTGACTCAATGAATTATATAATCCTGTAATTGCACTTATCGCTCAAGGCACTTAGACATATCATCGCAGCAAGCACTGTTCTTGTACTTTTTGTCCCAGAACACCAAAGTGCCAAACAGGTCATGAGAAATCGTGATCATTACAATTATGACATCAAAATATTGCACAGTTATTCAAGCGCTCCATGACCCAACACTGTACACCTAATCATTGCAAAGCATACATGTCAGTCAAACACATAGAACTATAAATGCAATGTTTGGTTATGACCACAGAACTATCACATTCTCAAACAATTCATCCCCACACAGCTACCTCCTCATGTATCACTTGCCCCTCCCTTTAGATTGTAAGCCCTCACAGGCAGGGCCCTCCTTACCATCTTGTCTTGAATTGTATTGTAATTGTAATGTCTTCCTTATATTGTAAATCGTTGCGCAAACTGCTGGCACTATATACATCCTGTATAATAATAATGTGCGAGTCTGCTTGCATTCACCTTGCTGGCAATATTGGAAATTGCAACTCAAACCCAATTTTTTTTAGTTTTGGATGGAGTGGAGTGGGATTAGAAGACTTGTCAGGTTTTTTTCATTACTGTCTGTGTCCCCGTTGGGGAGATTTGCCCTCTCCGTTTGTCCTAGTGACTGTTTTTGACTGAAAGTGAAAAATCCCAAATTTTGGGTTGTTATCAGAATAGGAATAGATAAGAAATATTTCAACAGGGACGGGGAAGGAAATTTGTATCTGTGCGGACGAGTTAGTGCAGGGAAACATATAAGTGTTTTTAATAAAGAACAATTTTTACAGTCTACATTAAGGTCTGTATATTTGTATCTGCTTGAGCTATACAAACCGGTTTAATATCACAAAAGATGCAGAAAAACAGACAGTTGCTGAGATCATTAAGCCTGTTTAGACCGAATCTGTTCAGTTAGGGTCCACCTATAAAGGTGTGCAGTAGTCAAATTTTGAAAGGAGCAGTTGGGGGACACAAAGGTGGATTAATTGGAAGGTGGTGGAATGATATTTAGGAACACTGCGCTGTTGTTTTGATGAATGTAATTTTATGTAGAAGATTATTACACTGCTATATTTGCACTTTACCTGTAAATAGTAACAGGCCCGG
>NW_017306502.1:992077-998703 GCF_000935625.1 Nanorana parkeri
TTTTTTTTTACACTTCTTGCCTATATCTACTGCTTGCTAGCAGTAGATATAAGCAAAAAAACCGGAGGGTTTAGAACCCCTTTAACTTGTCCCCGCCATCCCCCCTCCATACCTGATTGCCCTGATCACTGGAAGGACACCCTGTCTCCTGTAGGGCCCGATATGTACATATCATTCAAGGCCAGGCAGGAACAGGCACATCTGAAGGGATGCGGGGATGTCCTGTTTGATAAAACATCAAACAGGACATCCCCGGAGTCCCTTTAGATGGGTTCTTCAGAACGCTATTAAACGGCGTGGAGTACGTGACCCCCTCTGCCCTCCCCTCACTAGCCACTGCCAGGACACTCTGGCAGTGGCTAGTGGCCTATCCCCCCCTTATCTACGCCCCTGGGCGCTGCAGGGTAAGGGCGGAAAAAACAGGGCATTTTGACAAGTACTTGTACAATGCAACTTTGCCTGTCTAGGCAAAAATCCTAGCACCGGCCCTGCATAGTAACATAGTAGGTAAATTTGAATAAAGACACAGGTCCATCCAGATCAACCTATGTGTGTGTATATACCTGCCTCTAATAGTTTCCACATCCTTATATATTCAGTGAATTGAAAAACTCATATAAGAGATTCTTGAATTCATCAATACTATCGGCAGATACCACTAATTGTGGAAGGGAATTCCACATCTTTACTGCTCTCACAGTAAACAAAAACAAAAACCCTTGCAGAGTCTAAGATCAAACCATCCAGCCTCTTGTTGTATCCTCACGTCATCAGTAGAGCTTTTAGTCTAAACATTTAATTCCTGATACTGTGGTCCCCATTAATAATTTTGAAAATTGCAAATAAGTCCAAGCGCCTCTTTCTTAAGGAGAACAAGTTTAACTGCTGGAGACAGTCCTCATAATTCAGGCCTTCCATCTCATTTATACATTTTTATAGCCTTTATCTGAACTCTCTCAAGTTCAAGAATGTCTTTCCTGAGGATTTTTTCTTTCCTGACAAACCTGCACCCAATTTTATCTTCTGCCACATGTGCTCCAAGATGGAGACTCTGATAGTTTAGAGTTAGGACCGCACTATAAGAGGTGCCTTGGCACAGCTGTGCGGCTTTCACATTTTCTGCAGAAGACGTGTATCCAAACCTCTGTTTTTAACCTTAGTGTGAGACAAGTTTTTTTACATGCTGGCTGGTGAGTGTGCCAGGAAAACTTTTTTCTGTTTGACTGTTTAAAGCCCATTCCGTGTGCACCTTGTTGTAAAGCTGGTGACACATTGATGAGTGCGTATGTCATCTGTTTTGCTTGGCTGATTTTTTTGCAGTGATGCATGGGGGGTTTCAGCTGACATTGGAATTTGCGGGATCCTTTGTGCGTCTTTGTGCCTTTAAGGGGGGTTGGGCTTCCTCCTGACAAACCTGCACCCAATTTTATCTTCTGCCCCATGTGCTCTAAGATGGAGACTCTGATAGTTTAGAGTTAGGACCGCACTATAAGAGGTGCCTTGGCGCGGCTGTGCAGCTTTCACATTTTCTGCAGAAGACGTGTATCCAAACCTCTGTTTTTAACCTTAGTATGAGACTAGTTTTTTTACATGCTAGTTTGTGAGTGTGCCAGGAAAACTTTTTGCTGTTTTCCTGAGGATTGGTGTCCAATACTGAACCACATACTCAAGATGAGGCTGAAGCAGTGATTTATAAAGAGGTAGAATTATATTTTTTATATGGAAAACAACGGTGTGTTGTTTTCTATATACTTTTAATGTTCATCCTTTTTTTCATAGCAGCTTTGTGGTACCCACTTTTAGTGTTCTCCAAGAGCGCAGACTCCTGTTATTAGAACTACATTTCTATCTCTTGCCAAAATGCCTCTTTTAATGCAGGGTAGTATCCTGCTTGGTTTGCTGGCTGCTGCTTGGCACTACATACTATTGCTGAATCTGTGGTCTTTGAGGACCCCCAGGTCTTTCTCCATGTCCAACTTCCCCAGTTGAACACATCATATGACACCTCGGCTCACAGACCTGAATGGCATTCTGGAGCTCCCGAATGCTATTGTGTTCAATGACAGCTGAGAATGTCAAATGGGCGGAACGAGCCCCGTCACGGCTTGCTCCGCCCATCTGTTTACATTCTGGCCAGAACACTCATTTTGCGACGAGTCCTCATCAGGTTCGGAGGGGTCGTTGTGCGATGGGACTTTATTTATTTCGGCGCGTGGCGGGCATCATGATTGATGCTGGATTACATCGATGGAGCAATTTAAAAAATAAATAAAGTAATCATCAAAAATTTACTCTTTGCTTTTTTTTTCAATTACAGGATTTTTTTCTAAAAGTGTGGTTTCTTTATTTACATTGACTTTTAACCCTTTAGTGAATGAGTAGGGGAACAGATACCCCTTACTCATTCACAAGGGTGGCGGCATCTTGGTGCCCCCTTAAAGGGGTACCCCAATGCAAATAAGCTGCCTGCCCGCAGACCCCCACAACCACCGGGTCAGGGTTGTGGGGAAGAGGCCCTTGTCCCCATTGGCATGGGGACCCCCTCCCAATGCTCTGGGCACGTGGCCTGGTAAGGCGCAGGGAGGGGGGCGCTCGATCATCCCCCCTTTCCTGCCCTTCCGGGCATGTGCTCGGATCAAGGGTCTGATAGAAATTTTAGGGGGGACACCACGTTTCCCCCCCCCCCCGATTCATACCAGACCTAAAGGACCTGGTATGACTTTTGGGGGGAACCCCCAAATGTACCCCATGCACTTTTTTATTTTTAACTTGAAGGGATCCCTTCCAGACCTAAAAGGTCTGGTATCAATTGGGGGGAACCTCACGCTTTTTTTAGTTCTGCAAAAAAAGTAAATTTTTTTTCTTTTGTCGCTTTCTTTTCGTTGCTGCAACGAACATTTGCCCAGGATGAAAATTCGTACAGACTACTTTCTTTCTTTTCGTTGCTGTAACGAACATTCATCCAGGATGAAAATTTGTATAGACTACCGCTAACTAAATTTGTGCAAAATTTTCATTATTGGAAATTCGGATTTGTTTTCATTTGCCATTTCCGTAATTCGGAGATTTGAATATATCTGAATCTCCGAATAACAAAAATTTGTCAGAATAATGAATCTTTCCAAAACAAATCGCACATGTCTACCCTCTGGATATGTTTCTTTAGCCAGTTTTCCACCCATGAACATACAATCTCATCAATCCCGGTAGACCTTAATTTGTAAATTAATCGTTTGTGGGGTAATATATCAAATGCTTTAGCAAAGTCTAGATACAGCCGTCTACTGGCATTCCTCTGTCTAAATTACTACTCATTTCCTCATAAAATGTTAATAGATTAGTCTGTCAAGAACGGTCATGAATCCATGTTTGTTGCTACTTATGATACCATTTTCATAGGCAATTTTTTTAATATAGTTCTTTATCATTCCCTCAAATCTTTTACTATTACTCAATATATATACCACTGATGTTAAACTGACTGCCCTACTGTTACCAGGTGCACTTTTTTCCTTTTTGTGAATATCGTTAGCACATTTGCTTTCCACCAATAAACCGATACCATTCCTGACGTTGAGGTGTCCTTAAAGATTAGTAACAGTAGTAGAGGTCTGGGTATGACCTAGTTAAATTCCCTGAAAATCCATGGATGTAACCCATCAGGTCTTGGAGATTTGTTTACATTTAGTTTTTCTGTTTTTCTCGGATCTCTGACAGCCACTGAGATACCTAGTGTGTAATCTTTTGGTATTAGAATTGCTACATTGTTTATTAAACCCATCTGTCTCTTCTGTGAAGACTGAGGTGAAGAATGTATTTAACACATCTGCTTTCTCCCTCTCCCTGGCAGCCAGTTTCCCCTTTTTGTCTTGGGCCTACATGTTCTGCCCTTATGACATGAATTTGTTTATCTTCTGCTCTTACCCTTTTACTATTTATATATTTAATCAAATTCTTAGGGTTTCGTTTGCTTTCTGTAGATATGTGTTCTTTGTACTCTATTTTTGCTGCCCTGATTGCTTTATTGCATTTTTGTTGCATTCTTTGTAATGCTTGATTGCTGATGATGACTCCTCTGTCTAATATTTTTTTGAAGGCCTTTTCCTTTATATGTCGCTTTACTTTGCTAGTTAAACATCCTGGTTTAGCTTCTGTTGTTTAGAATTTGTTGGTAAATGGAATGTTCTGGCAAATGCTGTTATTTAAGATTTTCTAAAAACATTGCCACTTGTCCTCAGTGTTCATTGTCATGAAGATTTGGTCCCATTTAGCCCGGGTGCGGGTGTCCGTACTCGTATGCAAACAGGATGGTTCCTATCTGCGTCCGAGCAGGGACACCCGCACCTGTATGGACGTGCAGTTCGGGTGAGCATAGGAGAACGGCATACGGCCGCATACTCCCATAGAGAAGAAAAGGCTGCTGCGTACAAATCACACGCAGCAGCTTTCCTTCCTGGGAGTGACCCGATACGGCCGTGCATGCAGCACGGATCTGTACGGGCCGGCTGTTACTCGTGTGAATGAGGGCTTAATGTCATATAGTCGGTATCTCAGCTTATTAAAGTTATCCTTTTTAACACTAAGGGAAATGATTAGATAGGTTTTTAAGACGTGCTACACTATAGCTGCACTGTCAGGGTTTATCATTCTCAATTACTCTATCCAAAAATGTTAAAAACATTTGGCTTCAGTTCCACTTTGGCCTGTAATTTGCTTCACAGGTTACATATTCCATTGAAGATTACTGGAGTTCTATTAACTAACAAAAGGGTCCTTTACATGTTTTTCCAGTCTATATCCCAACCTTTGCTCCATACGAATGCAAATTCCTTGCCAAACCTTGAGGTAGCCCATGGTCTTTTGGGCATGTTATGTTATCATGCAAAAGATGTCCTTATCTGGAGTTTTCTATGTGCCTATCTGAAAGTCGAAATAGTACTACCTATGTTGTGATGGGGCGATGTACCCATAACGCCATGTGCAGCAAAATTGCCTTATATATTTGCTGGCGTGAAAACCCCTGCTCATCCAAAGTGGTTGGGAATATTATAACCAATCTAGAAGGTAATTTATTAATTGCTATGAAAACTAGGAACAAAGTATAATATTCCTTGTATTTTATCACATCAGTGGCATAGAGGGGGTTGTGTCTGGTGCTTTGGTGACAGGGAAGGAGATTGTTACAGGTGCTTTCTTGAAGAGGAAGGGGGTTGTGACAGGTGCTGTGGTGAGGGGGGATGGTGTTGTTACAGGTGCTATGGTAAAGGGAGAGGGGTTTGTGACAGGTGCTGTGGTGAAGGGGAGGGGTTTGTTACTGGTACTGTGCCAGGGGAGTTGTTGCAAGTGCTTTGGTGAAGGGGAGGGATTTGTTACAGGTGCTGTGGTTAAGGTCGGAGGGGGTTGTTACAGGTGCTGTAGTGAAGGGAGAGGGGTTTATTACAGGTGCTGTGGTGAGGGGAGGAGGGTGTGTTACAGGTGCTGTGGTGCTAGGGAGGAGGGCTTGTTACAGGTGCTGTGGTTAGGGTGGGAGGGGGTTGTTACAGGTGCTGTTGTTAAACGAGAGGGGTTTATTACAGGTGCTGTGGTTAGGGTGGGAGAGGGTTGTTACAGGTGCTGTGGTGAAGGGTTTATTACAGGTGTTGTGGTGAGGGGGGAGATGTTTGTTACAGGTGCTGTGTTTAGGAGAAGGAGGGTTATTACAGGTGCTGTGGTGAAGGGAGGAGGGGATTGTTACAGGTGCTGTGGTGAAGGGAGAGGGGTTTATTACAGGTACTGTGGTGAAGGGAGAGGGATTTATTACAGGTGCTGTGGTGAAGGGAGGAGGGT
Source organism: Nanorana parkeri (assembly GCF_000935625.1). Lineage (NCBI taxonomy): Eukaryota > Metazoa > Chordata > Amphibia > Anura > Dicroglossidae > Nanorana > Nanorana parkeri. Next base: position 997,904 of record NW_017306502.1, read on the forward strand.
TTGTTACAGGTGTTGTGGTGAGGAGGGAGGGGTTTGTTACAGGTGCTGTGGTTGGGGGATGGAGGGTTGTTACAGGTGCTGTGCTTACGAGGAAGCGGGTTGTTACATATACTGTGGTAAGGAGGAAGGGGTTTATTACAGGTGCTGTGGTGAAGGGAGAGGGGGTTGTTTCAGATGCTGTGGTTAGGGGGGAGGGGTTTGTTACAGGGGCTGTGGTGGGGAGGGAGGGGGTTGTTACAGGTGTGGTGTGGTGAGAACCGTGTCCCCATCTCTGCCATCATTTTATAATTAAATCTCCTTTCTTAATTGATCTAACTGTTGTGGCTCCCATGTCATCAGTCAGGATGTGACATCACCGGGGCCCCCGGGAGCAGAGCAAATCTGCCAGCATCCTTAGGGATCCCCAGAGGCAGGAGTGCATCTGTTTACCTGTGATCAAAGCTCATGCAGCCAAGAGAACGTGAACTCTGGCCAGTCTCTTTGTTAATGTGTCTGAGGGGGAAGTTGGCGGTGGTGATGGATGGTGGCCAGAAGGGATGGGATTGGAGAGGGGTGATTGGCCAAGGTGACAAGAAATAGAATAGGTTACTGTGGAAGGGGGCCTTTAGAGAACTGGGGTCCTTGGCAATTGCCCATTTTGGCCCGTTTGCCCACCCTCAAACACTGGGCCCTGGCTTTAAAGGCCAGTGAGGGTCTTACTGTTTGTTAAGGATATGCAAATACTTAAATGTCCATCGTGCAATGCCAAGCCTCATCTCATCTGCCACTGTGCCCCTAATAATTCATTGTGTGTGTATATA
>NW_017306502.1:998761-1002097 GCF_000935625.1 Nanorana parkeri
CTTACTAAAGGTTTGCATGTATTTGTAATTTAGCTTTTTGGTAACTTTTACCCATTCACTAATAAGCATTTAAAATCCCTTATAAGTTGTGGTTTGTGAGGGTGGGAATACCCATAGCGATCAATCAGAAACTTGCAAAGAAGTGTGTATACTTCCTAAGCCTTTATTGTTATGCTGCCACCCAGTGGTCACTATTTTACTGCACTAACTTTTCTGTGTTGCTCCCCTTAGTAATTTCCTCCTTCCTTGCTATAAGTTTCTGCTCTTCTTCCTGCAAGGCACACACTGAGGTTAGGAAATAAATATTCCTTTTGAATATTAATTGCCTTAACTTTCTGAATGCAATAAAGATATTTGTGGATGCAAAGTAGTTGGTGAGTTCAGTTATCTGATAAAGGTTATCTGCGGTGATTCTCTGCTACATTCAGGCCAGGCATAGACGCCTCAGGAAGGGATATGTTACTATTACAATTAAAGTTAGATTACACTGCATTTTAAAACTGAACTCCCCCCAAAAAATTTAATACACAGTAAAATACATATAGGGGAGCTGTTTTAGTGTCAAAATATTTGTATTCCTCTCTATTCAGTCCATGCAGCACATACAGATGGATGACACACCCAACACACATTTAAGAGTTGGTAAGTTGCAATATATTAGGTTTTTGCTTTTGGGTTTAGATATGTAGAGCACCCACCCCCGAAGGAGCCACTGGAATAAGTGGGTTCTTCTGTGCCACACCAGGATAACTCGCACAGACAGGATTCACACCTTGTGGGGTTTTGTAAAAGCTTTACTAAACAAATAAGGTTCTGTATATGACCAAACAAAGGAAATAAAGAGCAGTAGTAAAAATAAACAGCATATAACAAACACTCTTTTGGCATTCAGACACTCTGCATGAATGCAATATACAGTGCTGAGCTATCTGAATAGATTCCCACTGACTCTGGATACTGGGTTACTAATGGCTCAGTCCCAAATATCCCCCAGCTCACTGCACTACTGGCCAGTAGTAATAGTTTAAGCTAGCTATTGTTGGGGCCTATACTGTGTCACCGATGCAATCAACTCTAATAAATGCAGGTGATCAAAGTCCTCTCACCCGTCCTGTGACTTGAATGGCAGCTCCCGTGTTGGTCAGCGAAAAGGGAGCGTCTCCACCTTCACCAGCCGACTTCCCTTGACCTTTGCAGTAGTCTGTGCGCAGAGATGGCAGGTCTCTGTCTCCTGTAGCAGCCATGCAGTCTCGTCAGGATTTGTTCTCCAGCATGGGGATGGCGATGTCCCAGCTGATATGGCGCTCTCAACATCCATTCCTTTGGCCAGGCCGCCGTTCCCCTCTATGCTGGATCAATCAGTTCTTTGCTGAGGAACAATCAGGAATCACTAAGCAGGGCAACAAACAGAGTCTTTACCCTGCTCCACAACAAGTGCCTGGCAGAAATCAGTGCAATCCAGCACATTGTCTGTGTTTCTTCCTGTGGTGTAGGCTGATAGCTCAGAGTGGTGTGTCCAGTCACTCAGCAGCTTCTCCGTCCTCTGAGCGCACTCAGCAGAGTGGGCTCAGTTCACTCTTCCTGCAGATCCCCAAAGCCTCCTGGGAACTGTAGTTCAATCAATTCAAGTTGACACAGTCTCTCCATGGCTCTGTACTAACACACCCACAAGTCCTTCTGCCTCACAGGCTGCACAGCACAATTAACTCTTCACAGGTGGAATACATTTTGTTTTGTAGCATCTCTATAGAGGCTACATATGCTTTAAGAAACACAATGGTATCACCACCTCAACTCCAGCCTGCAGACTGGGCAGTGAAAGAGCAGCAGCAGACTGATGAGGTCATCTCTCTGCTCCCTTAGCTCCTATCAGAATGTTCCTTGTCAGCACTTTTGCATGCAATGCACAGATTGGTTCCCAGTGCTGCCCTTTCCTCTTTAAATTAAACTCTCAGTTATCTGGTATTCAACTAACCAGAACTCTCATCTAACCAGAAAAAAAGATCCCATGTGTACTCACTGCTTTGCTGATTGGCAGCATGCATTATCCGTGTGTCTTATTTGTCTTAAGTGTGTCTATTTGTCTTAATTTGCTTTTGATTACTGCATTTCAATATTAATATGAAGTCAATATGGAGTTTATGTTATGGTATAGTATGGGGTATGGCATTAGTTAGACCTATTTTTATTAGTAACTTTCAAGCAACGAGAACCTACATTTATCCGGAATCTACCAATCCCCGTGGATGCTGGATAACGGGACGTTTGCTGTATTATGAATCCGTTTAGAGCTACATTAAATTGTGTCTTTGATCTCTGCTTGAATTTCAGCTTCAAGTCTGCTCAATTCCAAAGGAAATATATCCAAAATATGTTTTTCATTAATATTTTTGAAAAGATTATTGGTGAACACAACCTGGATCTAGCAAAGGTCTGTAGCTTTAAAATCATTATAACATGGGCACTAAGTGATTTTATTTTACCAGTGTATTTTAAGAACATTTTATAATGTCAAAATATGTCTGACATCTCCTGACTACCCAGTGTTATTAATTTATTCTTGATTTTTGACAAGCCGCAGAAACACTGACAGGTTACTATGAGATTTACATCCGGCAGTGGATAAAGATTACGATGGGAGCGTGATTACATTTATTGTCACCAAATGATTGTTCGGATGGAGAGCTTGGAGGTGTGCGAAATGATTCCCTTGTCACAGCTGAAGGTAAAGTTATTTTCCATCACAAAATATTAATAGCTGAATGCACTTTAACCACTTCCCTCCCTTATTTTCCAGGAATCCCATAGTATAGTTTACATTCTTAAAAGAAAAAAAATCAACAGTATAGTTTTTACATACTTATTTTATACATATTTTGTTTATACTTTTATACTTATCATTAGTTTTGTAAAATTGGACTCTTTATATTACAAGGTAATAATACAAAGTATATTTTCACAGAATAGATTCGATTTAGTGAAATGCTTCGGAACTCTGCACAAGCTATTGTTGCCATCTTTTTTTTCTTCTTTTTTCTTCTTTATTTATGAACACAAGGGCAAGGTAAAGGAAACTTGAATGTATAGGCCACACGGCCATGCATAATACAGTATAAACAGACCCATCGGACATATATTGGAAAGAAGCACAATAGATACACCAGCAGTTGAAAACGTACATTTCCCGCCCAGGTCCGTCCACGTACTTCCACCTAAACCCTTAAGGCATTTTATATGCAGTGCAATGCTTCCTGTCTTGTGGTTTCAGCTATGAAAATATAGTGCAAGCTAAGCATGGGTGTGAGGGGGGGGGGGGGGGCCTTTCCCGGGCCACCT
>NW_017306502.1:1002341-1008366 GCF_000935625.1 Nanorana parkeri
TCCTGGCCAACTCCTGGCAAAAAGTGATGTCACTGGTTGCCAAGAGCTGAAAAGGATGCCGGCCAGAGTGTCCCAGGTTGGTAAGAGCTGGGTGGGGAGATGTGTATGGCCCTTAGAAATCTCCCTTCCCAACTCTTAGCAACCTGGGACACTCTTGCCGGAAAGGGGGTGGCAGGCACACAGCAAACATTATGGAGCAGAGCAGCCATGCCATATTACTTATTATTTGTGCTTTAAATTTTGTGAAAAAAACACATAAATAATGAGGCTAATAAGGGGGCCTTATGTATGTCTTCCCCATCAACTCCAATGCATTTAGTCAAAATGGTAAAATTTTGACGAAACTTTCTGATGTGTGCCAACATGTCAATTAAATGTAAACTCTTAATTTCACTCATTCCCATTGCTAACACTAAAGGCTAATGTGCAGGGAAATATAAAAGACACAAACTAATGCAGCTCTGTATTCATTAACCCTCTCATTGTCAGGCCCTGTGTTCTACTTTTGACCTCAGCTGGCCAGACCATTTTTGTAATTTTTCCCTTTTTGTATAATTTTCCACAGCTTCCAGAGTTTGTAAAAGTTTTGTTTCTGAAAGCACAGGACCCATAGAATAAAAGAAATGGTGCTACTGATTTGGTAGGTCCCGTGATATTGTGCAAATGTCTATCAAAACAATATTTTTAATTAAAAAAAACTAAAATTCCTACTAGCACATGTCAGCTCAATAGATCGGGAAGTGAGCGAACACATACCGTCGCTCGCTGACTTCTCGATCATGTCCCTGCAGGAATCCCTGTCAGTCACGGCTCCCGGCAGGGATTCCCCCCCTTCCCGCTCCTATCCTCCAGCGCAGACTGGAAGAACGGATGGGGAGGGGGCGGGTACAGCTGGCTCTGCCTCTAGATAGGCAAAGCCAGCTGTCATTCACGCAGCAGGGTGGATCTCAACAGCATTGTCATGATCTGTCCCCGGCTGCGGCGGTCTCAGTATACTGCAAGCTATAGCTCGCGATATACTGAGCTTTGGGTCACGTGAGGACGCTAGTATATGTCCTCCCGTGACCTTTAAGAGAACTATGGGGAAAAACACTTACCCCATAGTTCTCTTTAAAGTGAAAGACCCCTGATATCACTTTTGAAACAGAGAAAGAGAGTGAGGATGCAGAGTCTTCAGTCTCCCTTTCTCTGCAGCCGCAGCACTTGATACAATGAACAAGAAGTGCTGACTACAGTGTTTGCTGTTTATTCAAAAATCAATAGATAATAAACATGGTCATTCATGTTGACTATTTGCTGATATATGAATGAATACTGTGATGGTCAGCATTGAACACTCCACTGTTCATCCATGATAGGCAAAGGTTCAGTAAATATAACACATACAGTATATTTACTGCTCCTCTGTTCTCAAGAAAGATGGCACAGTCTTTGTCCATGGATAGTATCTACTTCCAGGACTGGGATTCCTTCTCAAGATTACACAACTAAGTTAATTCTGGTGCCTATGCAGTTTGTGTAGTTCTTGATAATGTTCACAAATGTCTGACATAGGCAGACAATAAGGAGTTCCTGCTGGAACTCCTTATCTTGTGACTTGTTAAAATTTAAAAAGGATGAAGTCTGATCACTGGAGGAAGGAAGACTGAGGAAATGCTTCCTTCTGCCTGCAGCAGACCGATTACATCTCTGCCTAGGCAAAATCACTTCACTTGAGGTTTTTAATGATAAAGGTCGTAGCTTTTTAAGAATTATACGGTTTCTGTATATTCAGGAATTTATTCACAAAGATTAAGTTACTGAATGGTGCGTTCTAAAATTAGATTTGTGTAAAAGAGCAAATCAATATGCAACATATGTGGTCTGCCTTGCTAGCAATACCTCTCCAGTACTCTGTCTGTTGCAGTGAATGTGGGGATCAGCGATGTCGCGGAGATCACTTGTATGCAGCCTGCATACAGGGGGGCGCATTGAGGAACCTGGCCTTGGGGCAGCAGAGAGAGTAAATCCGGCCCTGAAGACAGGCAGTATTTACACTCTAGGTATCTAGCTTTCAGTGGATTAATGGTCACTTACATAAATCAGGGCAAACATTAGCTTGGTCTAGTCATTACACTGACAGTCATGATGAGCGTTTGATTTATCAGATCTCATCCAAAAATTCTGAGGGTCTGCTTGCAATAAAGACATGGTTGCATAGTCTGATAACAGCCATATACTGGCTGCATATTTCAGAATACAGTAGCTCTCAATAATCCAGTGAGCTTTGTTAAATTGCTATGACTTATAATGCTGGCTCTAGGTCCACACACAAAATGCCCAGTGTCATTTGTGCTATTTTATCATGTGCAGCCAGCTTTAACCATTGCAAAATGGATATTAGCTATCACACTGGGGTTCCTTAACACTTTTGGGAGGTGGAAGTTGCATTTCCATTTGTGCACTAGTGGTCTGACCTTGGATAGATGGAGGTCAGCATCTTTAGCGATACTCTTATAAGCCTATTACACCAAATGTGCATCAGCAACATTTTTTCTGAATTTCTCAGAACGTCTTCTGACTGCTGAATAATTAGCTTCAGCAAACCTACAATAACTTCATTACACATTTCAAGTCAAGATAAAGTTAGAATTCCTCAAATTACTTCCACATTTTGCATCACCATGTATTTTTCAACAGACACATGGAGCAGAAGATATTTTGCAGATGCGTAGGTTGTTAAGATGATTTTTTTAAAATAAATCTGTTTTGAGTAACTGTAAATAATATATTAAAATATTCTTTTAAAATGATTCAGTGAATGGTATGATGATTATTACTAAAGCCTAAAAGATATAGACAAAATATTTTTGGATACAGTAGGAAGGGGTTGAAACATGTCTGGTTTCTATTGTTGTGCTCACTCAGTAGATTCACCAGCTCTATTTTTTCTTGGTGACCATTGTCACTGTGATAGCAGGTGATAGAAAAATGGAAAATTGTATCATACTTACCATTGATTTTGCTTTCCTGGTGCCTATCCATGGCAGCATGTCTGTGATAGGCCCCGCCACCTATCCCACCTACAGGACCAGGTAAAATCTATAAAAGTGAGAGAGTGACTCCCCCTAGGCCTTCAAGTAACTAGTCTTGAGAAAACCTGCAATAAATAACGAGTTGACAGGGTGGGTACAGATGCTAATAGTTTATTAAATACCCGATAAGAAGGCTTGGACCGCTCTCCTACCAAAGTCCACTGTAGTTAAGGACACGGAATTAATCCAGTGTCGTAGGAAGGAATGCTGTGAAGACCAACGTGCTGCCTTGCAGATTGTATCGATTGGCACTCCAGCTTGCTCTGCCCACGAGGCTGCCATACCTCTAGTGGAATGAGCCCTCATCTGAGAAGGAGGTTGCCAAGCCACTGCCCCATATGCTCTCTTAATCGTTTTACCAATCCAGGTAGACAAGGTCCTGGACTTCGCCTCTCTTCCTTTGAATTTTTCTCCTGGGATTAAAAACAAGTGCTCTGTTTTCCTGAAGGGTTTTGTCAATTTCAGGTAGGTCTTTAGGGCTCTGGATACATCTAGCTCATGCATGGGCTGATGTTGAGAGTCAGTCATGAAAGTCGGTAAAACCCATTCCTGGGTTAAGTGAAAAGGAGAGACCACCTTTGGCCTGAAGTGTGGTAGTGGACGTAATTGCACCCTATCAGGATAAAAAGGAGATGAATCTGTCTTCTGATCCCAAGGCTTGGATCTCCAAAACCCGCTTTCTAGAGGTAATTGCTTCCAGAAAAACAGTTTTGCATGTGACATCCCACAGGGAACTGTTTTCTGTGGGTGCAAAGGCACCAAGGGCAAGTCCCATTGGGGAAACGGGGTCCTCCTTGGAGGCCGCATCCTTATCACTGCCCTTAGAAATTGAACAAATAGAGAGTCCACGGCCCATCTGTATTTTGTGGCTGCTGATATTGCCAAGATTTGGGCCTTTGTGGAGCTGAGGCTAAGGCCTATCTCCAATCCCTTTTGTAAAAAAAGACACAACTTGAGCTGTACTGAGAGAGGAAGGGTTATAATCCATTTCTGATGCAAACTCTGAGAATTTCTGTCAGATTCTGTCGTAGACCCTATTGGTAGTGCCTTTTCTGGCTTGTTGTAATGTGTCTATAACCGTAAAGGCGCACCCCAGGTATCTCAATTTCTGCTTTTCAGCTTTCAAGCATGAAGAGCCAGCTTTTTCAGTTTTGGGTGTACTATTCCCCTCTGAGACAACAGATGAGGGAAGACTGGAAGTGGGATTGGCCGGCATACGCTCAGCAACATTGCCAGTGGGCAGGGCCACCGTCAGGGGGGTACGGCTGATAGTGATGTAAGGGGCCCGGGCAGCCTTAGGTGCCCGTGAACCTTACATGGGTATCGGCCGTACAAGTGACCGGCTGGGCCCCCGCAGCACTGGAGGAGGCCGAGTTACGCCTGCGGTGTCCCCAGTGGGTCTCCACTGTTCATTCGATTTTTAAAGATGGCCGCCGCGAGTAGCGGCGGCCATCTTTAACCCTGGAAAGCTCCCACATCTGGTTTAATATATTGCCGAACAGGCAATATATTAAATGAAAATCATGCCCTGGTGGTCGAGTGGGGAATTAGTATGATCTGCATCTCTTGCTGATGCAGAGCATACTGATCACTCCCTCGTGGTGCCGCGGCTGATTGGCAGGGATCTATTAGTATGGTCTGCATCAGCCAGAGTGCAGATCACACTGATCCTCCACGGAAGCCCAGGGATGCAGCCCCCCTTCCTGCAAAACAGGTAAGCAGGAGATGAGTGTATAAATATTTGAATATGTGTGTTTCCTTATGTTGCCTAAGCAGTGATGATTTGTACACCCGAGCGCCCCGAACTGAAATGCAATACTAAAGTAATTTTTAGTGTTGACAATTTAAAATAAATACATTTATTTTAACGTCGCAGTTTGGGCTCTCGGGTTCAAAAACATTTGCCATCACTATCCTAGTCTGACAGCGACTCATTGACAGAGACGTATTGCCAGAGGTAGCGGGGCATCACGTTACTTCCGGCCATTCCGGCGGCAGAAAAGGCCAGGCACCAGCAGCAGGAGCAGGTAAGAAGAGCTGGGAGGGAGACGCAGCCCCAACCAGCCCACCTGAGACCCCTGCAGAGCCCACCATAGAGCATCTCAGATGGGCTGTGCACATGTATGGTATACTCTGCAGGGTCACTTTCAAGTGGGCTGTGTGGGGTCTGTGTGGTTCTGTGTCCAGCACGTTACTAAGCCCAGAGTCCAGCACATTACTAAGCCCTGCATCCATCGCATTACGAAGCCCTGCATCCAGCGCGTTACTAAGCCCTGCGTCCAGCGCGTAACTAAGCCTAGAGTCCGGTGTGTAACTAAGCCCACAGTCCGGCTCGCTACTAAGCCCGGAGCCCGGTGCTCTCTCACTCTCTCACTTTTATAGACTTTAACTGTCCTGTAGGTGGGATAGGGGGCGGGGCCTATCTCAGGTATGTTGCCATGAAAGCACCAGGAAATTAAAATGTTGGACTCCTCTACCGTTCTGTCGATTTTCCTTTAACTTCCTGCTGTGTCTCCAGAGCAGGAAGTGAAAGGAAATCTTCATAGTGGGACAGGCCAAACACAGGGGTTGTAACTCTTCCTTAAGCTATCAAATGCTTTAAATTTTTTATTCAGACATATAATTTAATGCAAAATGTACTTACCTTCCCTGTATTCCAATCTGCACTGATTACCCACCAGAGCCATGTGAAAAATAACCCTGTATAAGTTCCAAAAACAGAGGACTATACATTCTGAGCAAAATACAAGTTCACCTTAAAAATGGCTTAAAGGTACCATTATTATTATTATTATTTATTATCATTTATTTGTTCTGTGTTAGTCTGTTAAATATACAATTGAAAGTATTTGTTATATTTGTTTGGTTAGTGCACAAACGTACATTGATCCTTCCTGAAATGAAATGGTAGCATGTGCACTCTGCAGTGTGATCTGAAGCATGTTATCAGT
>NW_017306502.1:1008408-1078824 GCF_000935625.1 Nanorana parkeri
ATTTCCAGCACACTTCCATGACAAGGCTGCTTCTTCAGAGATACAGTACAGTGAGTAAGCGTTGTCACCCTAATGCCAGAGGGTAAAAAGCCCTAAAAAAGGAAGCAATGCAGCCACCACATCTAAGGATTGGTAAGCTGCAATATATTGCATTTGTGTTCTTGGGTTTAGATAAACTTAAATACCTTGAAAGGCTGTTAAATTTGTGAATTATTTCAGATGTATCTGCATTTTTCTTCTAGTCAATTGAATGCCTAACTCAAATCAAAAGTTAGAACCTATGTCAGATTTGTATTGCTGTCTATGTATTCACTAGAGAGTTTCCCCCTCACTTCCTCCTCCACTACCAGGGTATGCTAATGCAGAAGATCTTTTAGAGACATGGGAACATAGGTCAATCCTTGGCTTCTAGCCATTAATTTTCGAAAAACACATGTAAGTGTGTAAGAGCTTTATCCTGTACCATTTAATAAACGAATGGTGTTTTCCACAGTCCAGTTGCATGATAAATCCTACACACTGTTGGTATTTGCTGGCAAGACAACCTGGGCCAGCAATCAACCATAGTGGACGGGTGTGGGAGCTAAGCTCCACCTAGAGCAGTTTGATGTTTATTTGTCAGCAACATGTACAATTGAGTGTTTGAATATCCTCACCCAACTTGCCTGTACAATTAAACAAGGAATGAGGAATATCTAATTCCAGATCTGCTACTGAGAGAAAGACCTCTTGAGATGGATGCAATCTGTTCTGATCTGATCAGCAGGGCATCTGTGCACAGATCTGCTGCTGATTGGAGTATTACGGAATGGATGTGACATCCGTGTCCATTCAGTTTTTTTTCTCCATCTTGCGGTGTAGGAATAAACTGAGCTGTATGGACCCATGTTAGATCTATGGGTAGTTGGATGTAAGCGGACATGTGTCTGTTTAGATCAGATTACCTCTGATCCGTCATGATTTGGTCCACCTAAACAGAACTCTGTTCCATTTTTTCTTCCAGGCCTAGAAGGAGTTGGGGATAATTGGGTGTGAACAGCCATGCATTCATTTGGATTAGGCTGCCCATAGAGTAACACGGGGTTTCTGATCAGAGTCACCTGAAAAACTGACAGGCGAATCTGATCGGGCCACCCATCTGAAAGGGGCCTACCTCATGACTAGAATCTGAAAAAGCTCCTGTGTTATTTTGGCTTCAGTATATCTGAAATGCTTGAACATTTCCAGAATGGTTAGATGAAGTCTAAATAAAAAACAAGTGACGAAACTAAACACTCCCCCACATCCTATGCAGTTTTGTTTATAAAATATGTACAGATCTTGAATATGCGAAAAAAATATTTTGGTAATAGATTTCCTTTAAATGAGAATGTCCAAGCATCATAACTGATGCATCTGATAACAGTAAACAGCACAAATGTATAAGTTAAAGCAATGAAATAAGTTGCTTCCCAACAGCCTGTCATTTCTAATACAAGCATTTACTGGTGAAATATAAGCTTCAACTTGTCTTCTCTTCACTTGACATAACCCTTTGATCCTGTCTGCTGTGTTCTACGTTCTTATCCAGCCTAGAGTCTTTCCTGACTGGCATTTATAGACGGAAACACATGACCTGTTGCTCCCTTTCTAACTGTCTTGACTGCTGATACGAAATTGCTGATTTAATAGCGGTAGCGTAAGTTTGGTCCCAAAAATACCCCATGTCACACAGGATGAAAATTGAATGATTTCTGTATTTACTCCCAGGATTATAATTTAGTTTCTTGCTGTGCAGGAGACTGATAAAATTACATTTTTTAGAATTTTTAGCTGGAAAGCGAGACAATTCCATATTTCTAGGATTAGTTTTCAAAATCCTTCAAAATCTAAGGACAGCTGTGACCAATAAAAGCAGGTATATGTAAACTCTTGTATTACAGTCTGCAAACAAACCTTTTTAAGCCATTACAACTGTTAAAATCATAGTAAGGTGTGCCAAAAATCCCTTCACAAAAACACTGTGAAATTGCCATTGTCTGACTGTCAGATTTTGTGACTTACTTACATCTACTCTATTGTATTATGCTTTTCTAGACAGATTGCTGTATTGGTTTACAGTGTTTCTGGCTGGTAGTCAGCCCTTGATTTTTGGGAAGGGACATGGATTGAGGCCTAGAGTGGCATCTCCAACCTTGCCACCGTTTATATTTTCACCCAGCCAGCACTATCTATAGTAACAAGTGTAACTAACTGTGTGAAGTTGCTAGGTCCCTTTTGGTGCTGCACGTTATATCATAATTTGTGCTCCTCTAGCCCCACCTAATGTGTCTTAGGATATGACTCTACATTTGTGGTAAGGTTGTAGGAACTTTGGTGAGGCCTCTCACAGTGTCATGCCATAAAGCTCCTCAAGGCACCCTTAGCATGGTTACACCTACCTGAAAAGACTGTCTGTGTGGAGATGCAAATGGCCTGTGTCTGTCAATCTGGCCATCGCTCCATACAGGAGCTTGGGATTGAATACACTTGGCTATGAAAACATACATTTATGAACATAAATGGGTTCATGAATGGGTATAGATGAATATATAAACTGGGTGGAGATGTATATGTTGGGTGGAAAATATTTTTACTAAGTAACTATGGATATAGATATACTGTATATACTGAGCAGAGATGAGTATTTATGTCTGATGAGAGAGACAAAATAATAATAATAAAAGGTATGCTATCCTTTATTAACATGATGTGGTGCCATCCACCAGTTGTCCTAGCACCCAACTGAAAGGGGTACATTGGTATAGTGTGTGAAAAAGATATAACCACAGTTGATGAGAGAGAAAAAACGTGTACATTTTGAAAAATAAGTTTTAGAGGCATTTGACCCAGCCAAATCAAACATAATACCATGTATTTGACCGGGCTGTTTGGATCTCGTTTGTGAAGTCCCACTATGCCACACCAGCTGCTTGAGGCTTAGTAGCACTTTTACATAGAAATTGGGTTCATCTGAGCTCTTCTGAGTGTGCAGGCCTACAGCACTAATATTAATTCATGTTTTTCTTCCTGTAACTTTACCTGTTCCTTTCTCTCCTTATTGCAATAGGCATTAAAGTGTCCATTAGCGTATTAGTACAGAGCAACCACAAATGCCCATGATATGTCAAGGCAGCATCACACACTGTGGCTCCATTCATATTAGGGGGTCAATGTGCTCTAATAAAAAAAGGTAGACATACACCCAAAATACTTCAAAAAGTCTAAGATCCAATGTTATAATGTTAGAAGTTATTTTAATGTGCACCATTATGCTTTTTTTTTTTTTTTTTGTAGCTTCCCAATCTAAGGCAACTGCTTCTGTAGCTCTACCTTTAAACCAGCCTTGGTTTAACATTAAAGTTAATAATAGAGCATAACTATTAAAAAGCCATTGAAATATTAAAGGCAGCATTTTTTTCCACTACTGTTCCACTAAAGGCTAGAAAATGACTGAATGATAGATAAGTATGTTATAATTGTTATAATTCATTTGCTTTGCCAAGTGCATGGGATGGTGTTTTCCCTGTACCACATCCCCTCCTTATCTACTCACTAGTCTTAAAACCAAACCTGTGAAACATTTACTCTAATGGAGTATTTTCCAAACTAAAGGTGTTTCCCTACCGTGAGAAAATACAGCATAATTACCTGTTTCTTCCATCAGGGTGGAAAATGTCTGGACACTTGACTATTTTGAGGATTAATAGAAGGAAATAGCTCATGATTGCTCTAAGTTAAAAGCTTTCCCTTCTACACATCTAAGGTATTATGTAAGTCAAAAACACAACACTTTATAATTCTTATCTCTGAAACCAAAAAAGCACTCATGGCTGTTCTGTTTTACTTTAACAAGAACAGCCTACATTTATAGTTTTCTGATTTACAGCTCACAGCGGATAGTATATGTAGTGAATTTAAGATATAAAAATAAATTAAAAAATGAGCAGTAAAACCTATCACTGGGCTTGTGGTTTTCTGATTTGCATTGGTCCTTAGTGACAACACTAACTTTGCATTGATGCTCCATGACAAAGCTACCTTTGCATTGGTGCTCCATAACAACACTAGCTTTGCATTAGTCTCCTATGACAACACTTACAACATTGGTGCCCTGTGACAACATTAACTTTGCATTGGTGCACCATGACAACACTAACTTTGCATTGGTGCATCTGTGTTTCTTTCAGCTAGTAACTTCTGGCTTCTAGTTTCAGTTGTCTCAGTTGGTCTGGGAATAATCTGCTTGCACTACTATAAAGCTCACACATGTTATAAAGTGTCTTTATACACCAGACAAGGTGTATAGAGTTCGATATCCATTAAAGTTGTGGTTTACATAACTCAGGCATGCCCAACCCCTAAAAGATCTAGCATCTACTGGTACTTACGCAGTGCATATTTAGCAAGGAGACACCTGTGCTCACTATGATAAATTTTCAGTGTTCCTTCTGCTTCCTTTCTCTTATTCATTGCCTAACATCCTCCCTTTTAGAGACCATTGTATAATGCAATACTATCTTAACAGCTTACAGAGTATAAGCTCCCACTCTTAAAGTCTACTATGAGAAAAATCAACAATTACATATATGAATGTAACTTTTTTTTTATCCCATCACCTCTGACTGCCAGTTAGGAATGAGCTATGAGTTTGGTTTGATCAGTAGTTCAACTCAAACCTGGCCTGCTCACAGTTCGGCTAACATATCTACAAAATGCCCTGCTTTGGCCAGTCTGGCCACCTACCCAAACCTCCGGCTGATGCAGCAAGTCATTCATTTAGCAGCGGTATCACTACAACCACTAAATGGCAGCTTCCTGCGGGCTTGTTTAAATTGTAAACAAGCTGACGGGGATCCCTGGTGACATCATTGACCAGATATAGTCATGACCATATTTGGTCAATTACGTCATCAAGCAATGTCATCTCTGATGGTAGTAGTTACAAGGCAGCATCGTCGTTTTGGCGGGTCATTGTGTCAACAGGGTGTTACTGTTAATTTATACAGTGTCCTTGTTATTATTTAATATTTAAACTTTTTTGGTAAAAGGGTTACAAGAGGTACTATGTACACCTTACTCATTCATGTAGGTGGGTGGATATATGGGGGGTGTCTGATTCTGATAAGCCTTCCCTGCAGACCCCCACATCCACTAGGCCAGGGATGAGGCTCTTGTCCCCATCAATCAAAATGGGGAAAAGGTGACTTGCAAGGGGAAGGCTTTGTACCCCAAATGCAAGGTATATTCCTAGTGTTAGGGTATGTGACCTGGTATGGTGCAGGGGGGGAAGCACACACTTGTTGTCCCCCTTTTTTCCTGGCCAGCAAGACTGTATTCCTGGGTATGGGTTTTGTGAGGGGTTTTTTTCTTAAAGGTACAGCACATTTTTTTTGCAAACATTAATTTGTCTGCTTTCCTTTTAGGGGTAAAAGTAGAGATGGAGTCCCCCTCAAAATCTATATCGGACACTTATGCTTGGGTAAGGGTCTGGTATAGATTTTGAGAGGGATCCCATGCTGTTTTTACAAACAGAACAAAGCCAGTGGGGAACAGTTGGTTGTATTCTTTTTTAGCAGTGGTAGTTTCTAGTATTTTAATGGCAAAGTAAATGAAATCAACAGGAAACTAATGGAAGTTGTATGGTTATTTACATCCATCAGAAGCAGTAGCATAGGGATGCTCCTGCTCCTGATGGATAGTAATAATCATGCAACTACTAATATCCTATTGAGTTAATTTAACTTAAATATAATTCAGCATTCAAGCTCCGATGAAGGGGGAATGCTTTTTACCAGGTTGTGCATAGAAGTAATATTAACACCTGATTGTTGCAAAAAGTCTTGTGAGTTACGTGTGAACATCACTACAGAATTATTTAGAGTGTTAATAACCCATTTGCAGAAGCTTTAGCGTATTATTAATGCTTGACACTTTTCACTCTTGATACATCTGATGGGATTATCACACACTGCAGCTGGTTAAATGAATTGATAGCTAACTTACATGATATGTGGCACCAATATTTAACTGGTTAAATGTAATGATTTGATCAGAGCATTATGTTAAAATAAAATTCTGCTTTAGTAAAACCATAGTTCTTGTTAAATATAATAAGACTGAGTATTCTGTTTAATGGTACAAGTACAGTTTTGTACATATTAAAACAATGTTAAATATACGTTAAAGCTCTAGTCAGACTTAAAGTAGAACTGAAGCCCAAACTTTTTTTAGTTTTGGACAGAGTAAGGGAAGGATAACCCCTGTCAGCTATTTTTATGCCAACTGTGTCCCATTGGTTAGATTTCCCTTCACTTCCTGTCCGATAGCCACAACAAAGAGAGTGAATTCCCTAGTGGTCAGCTGGGTCACCAGAACTAGTGTTCCCATTGGAAGAATTCCCACCTATTCCTGTTCTGACCACAATCCAAAGTTTGGGCTTTTCTTTCATTTTCAGTGATAAGACTCACCAGGACAAATAGAGAGGGTGATTCTCACTACAGGGACACAAACAGCAATAAAAACCTGACAGGTGTTCTAATCCCTCTCTACTCTATCCTAACATAGAAGCCTAACATAAGCCTAACATAAAACTAAACTAAAAGTTGCACTTTAAGCTGGCCATACACTAGTAAAATTGCAGTCCTGCTGGCTTGGCTGCAATTCAACCAGTGTGTGGTCCCAGTGGGACATCCCACCTCCAATGGACTTTTGTCGAATGAGTCAATCCACCGCAGCCAGAATACAATAGTCCGGCATTCTGTTAGCATGGATGGGTTAATCAAAAGGTTTCTCAAAAGGTTTTTCTCGTTCAGCCTCATGGGGCTAAAAATGACTATTTAACTTAGATTGTGTGTACCTGGTGTTTACTGTATATCTACTCGTAGTTAACTGTGCTGCAGGTTAAAATGAATTTCCAAGCACAAATACTTGTGTAGTCCTAAACAGTCCTAATCAGAATAAAATGTTATTGCCAGTCAAATGAGACAGTAAAACTGGTGCCAGTAAAAAGACTTTAAAGCAAACCTATATAGACTCAGTCACTTTGCCCATTCAAGGCAAAGTGACAGTGCCTATGAAATGTCACCCCAATCCACCAGCAATCAGCTTTCCAGCAATTCACTGCCACTGCTTCCTCCGCTAAAGTATATTTTAGCAAACATACCAGCCCAGTGGCTCAATGGCTAGCATTCTGGTCTACTCCCACCAGGATTTCATCTGCTTGAGAATTGTGTTTCTACGGGTCTCTTCCACTTAATTTTGGGTTCACAGCTACAGCCACCATTATCAAAACTATATAATAGCATATAGCTGCTGTGGGGAAAGAATAATGTGAATGATCTACTGTATGTTGATGCTTTTTAAATGAATACATAGCCATAGGTTATTAGAGGCTAAGGTTGAGCTTTAATAGCTATTTAGAATTCTCTGTCCATGGTACTGAATACTGCACACATCATTGCAGAGCTAAATGCTTATAACAGGAGCTGCCTATCTAAGCGAATATGAACCTACATATGCCTACTGGAGTATTTTTCTTGTTTAGGGGTCCATTCACACCAGATGCATATGCATTTTTCAGCACATTCCCAGCGCACAACAATAAAAAATACATGACATTCAATAAGGCCAGTTTACACCAGCACGTTGCATTGCACTGCATTTATCCGCTCTGAAATAAAGGAGAGAATGTTCTCCTTTTTATCAGTGCCATGCACACAATGCAACACGCACAAACGCACTGCAATGCGCAAAAAAATAAAAAAGATGCTATAGAAGCAAAAAGCAAAAGCTAAATAGAAAGAAAAAATGCATCGCAGCATAGTGCAACCTAGCTCAGCGCGCGTAAACCCGTGCACCAGAGCATTGCAACGCATTGCAACGCACCGCACTGCTCCATCTCATATGCTATGGTGTGAATAGACCCCTAAGGAAAACTCCACTTTTATTAAAAAATCATATATCATATACATTTGCTACTCAAGACATTTTGTTATTTGATGTTAATAAAAATGACCTTTCCATTTCAATCTGAAGTGACTGTAATTTTCTTAAACTGTTCAAAAAAAAATGCAATGCAATAGGGCCTGAGGGTAAAGGGGATTTATTTAACCTACCATCAAGAAGAGGAGATTTCGATAAAATACTTCTACAGAAGGAAAAGATGTGGGTGTATAGGCTCAATACCCTATTGCCCGCAGGCAGGTACTGTAGGTATATTTTATAGAATATAGCTCTCACTAACATTCTACCAGGAAACATACATTCTGGATGTAATTACCTAGCAGGTGTGAAAAGGCTATTTAAGATAACCATCCACCAGCCATCCACATTGTATTGACAAAGCTCCGATGGGCAGGGCGAAACGCGTCTACCCTTGACTGTATGATACACACACTATGAGACCTGCACAGACAGCAGCTTCCTTGCGGATTCTTTGATCCCTGAACAACGATGATGGAAAGTTACATGTCTCCCAGTCACCAATCAGACTGAACTTCCCTAAAAAACATCTTCCTGGAGTTACCACGGATCATGGGACCTGGAACGGCCACGGTTAAATCCACTACCGAGGGCAACGTTGAACTACAAGAGTTTCCAGACCTAAAAAAGGAGGGGTACGAGACAACTAAACTGTGAGTACGGTCGACTACTACCTACTATCAATTGGCCCCGCACAGGTCTCCCCCTTGAATAAATCCAAGATCAAGAGGAATTGATTGTTATGGGAAAGTCTGAACAAACTCAGAAAATAATGTGATTGATATCCTCTAACAAATAGATCAACGAAAGGTGCCGATATACGGAGTCCAATGCATACATACATACCTTTAGTGGACTGCATTTATCCTTAAGTGCACTATTTATAGAGACTTCCTCTCCTTAACAACCGATCAACAGATTTCACCCACTACATTCTTGGATGTATTACCTGCAAAAAGAACTGGTCATATTTATATCCTTAAGTAGATGTTCAAGATCTATCTTCTTTGAGCTAAACATCATCGCCAAGCAGGGACATAATTACAGATAGGAATCAGGTGTAAAATTAGGAGTACTATCTCCTTTGTACCTTGAAGATATTTATTTCCGGAGACTGTGTGGGATCCATAGGATGAATGAATGAATGAGTGCAATGAACAACGTTGTTCTTTTATGAAATTATTGAGAGGCGGTATTATTGGTGCGATACCTTGATGTTTTCAAACAAAGTTTATACTTTTTTAAAAATTTACCGGTCTCGGTCTGCTCAGTAACCGCTTTTTACAGTGCTCCTCATTTGGAACACTGTTGCCCCCCTCCTTTTTTTAATGCAATAGGGCAACCTGGGGGCATTTTGTACAACGTTGGTGTGTGGCATGCCCAGAAAATTTGAATTTTCTGGTTGAATAATTGGGTCACAAATTTTCCCAGAAGTCTGGACTAAGTAAAATTTAAGGCATACCCTGCAATATAAATGCATTTTTTGGTATCATACTACCTAAGGGTAACTACTTCTAAAGGGATGCAGACACTACATTTTTCCTCATTGGAACACTGAAAGTGCACCAGGTGGTTATAATTAACCCAGACCCTCTCATTCAGGAATCAGTCTGGGAAGGACATGCTGCAACAGACAGCTATTTCTTCAGAACAGAAACATGTAGGAATCTGCAACAAAGTTTGTTAAAATCCTTGCAATGTATATTGATCACAAGGAGGGGTTTGTTTTTTTGTCAACAAAAGTGAAATTACTTTTTAAAGGAAGAATAAATACTTTTTTTTTTTAAAGCACAACTATCATACAATAACTACATTCACATTCAATTTGCATATATTTAGTTGCAGCAGTGTATGGTACATCACTAGTAGGGATGTGCAGGGGCCACTAAGCCCTTGTATAGAAGCCTAACATATTTAGAAAGGTTTCATATGTGGCTACCTAGTGTGGATGTGTGCTGGCTTGGTGCAAACCGAGTTTGTCTAAGCCCATGCAAAGCTGTCAGTGACACATCCCCTTCTCAGCTTGGTTAGCTGTGGCCAAGGCATTTTCCTGCCACATAGCTACAGTACACATAACAAAAGGTAACTCCACTCCCTATGGGTGATCAATGCAAATTGCACATTGCAAGGATTTTAACTAGCTTTGTCGCAGATTCCTACCTGTTTCTTTTCTGAAGAAATAGCTGTTTGTTTCACCATGTCCTTTGCAGACTGCTTCCTGAATAGCAGGGTCTGAGTTCATTATAACCTCCTGCTGTCCGGTGCTTGTCTGCCCGGCGCCTGTTTTGTGACTGTGAGGATTTGAACCTAGGACTATGGGGTGGAAGTTCTGAGGCATTGACTTTCAGCCACAAGGAGGACTCACCTTTGCACTGCAGATTTCTATTCAGCAGTTTTTCTCTGGGCTCTCTAGCCCCGCCTGCTTGCCAGCTGCAGTCAATCCACAATCATCTCAGCCTTTAAATACCGAGCACTCCCTGTGCTCTGAGCCTGTTTATTTGGGTTTGTTCCTGTGTGTACTGCTTCTGGATTGATCTCTGAATATTACTGAGACTTTGGCCTGTTTTCTGACTACTCTTCTGTCTGCTGATTTTGTACCTCGCTGCCTGTTCGTGTTAGACCTCAGCCTGTTTCTTGACTACTCTCCTGGATCTTGATTTTGTACTTCACTGCCCATCTGTTGCTGACTTTGCTTGCCTGACACCGCCTAGCCTTATCCTCAGCCTCACTCCACTTCGGACCCTACCTTTCCCACAGGTACCTTACACCTGGTCCGCTTTCAGTTTTCGAATGAGAACAATTGCTCTGTCCGCAGCCATTTCTGCCTATAGGGGAATGTGTCACTAACAGCTTTCCATGGGATTGGGCAAACTTGGTTTGCACCAAGCTTATGCACATATCTACTGGTAAAGAACAGATAAAAGTATTATTGTACCGAATATACCCTGTATGTTCCTTAGGGTTGTGTCTTTTGTTTAGTTAGTTCTCATATTTAGTCAATATTATTGGTTCTTAGCAACAGCAGTATGAATGTAAAATGTAACTTCTGTGTTGTTTAAAGAGCTCTGCAATTCATCACACATGACAGAATTATTTATAAATGTGCTGTCATCTGTTCTTACAGGTTAATGTGTTCTTACATATTGTTGTTAGTATAGAACGTTATTGGGTAAGATACGATTAATGAGAAAAAGAGGTCAAATAACTATTGGTGGACAACTGTCATTAGAAGTTACTTTGCTTTGAACTGAGAGTAAATCACCTTCTGTTGGGAATATCGATCTGAATAACAAGTATCCATGAACCTTTTATTAAAGGAAATTGTCATAAGGGAAACAATGAGACATTCCTTGACTCTAACATTTAACAATTCAAGTTGCTTGTCTGTAGTGCTGACAGTAGTGTCTTTAATATTTTCCTTTTAATGACGATCCAAAGGAAGTCAGAGAGGGTTGACACTGGTAATGGTGTGGACACTTCAAACAGTTCTGAGACAAGGTCCTTTGACACTCAAGGTGACGGTGCCAAAGTTCATCTGTAGCTGATAAAGGTGGAGCCTACACCTGAGCATATACAGTGGTTGGGCTACAGGGTTGGCAGTTGCTGTCCACTGGCTCTTAGGGTTATAACCTTTCAGTGCAAAGACAACCGAACAGGATGGGTAAGTATTGCGACAGGTGTGATTTAGTCATAATCAGCATGTTAAGACATTAAAGCATATATAATCCCCCCCAAAAAATACAATATATTGTAACTTACCAGTCCTCAGATGTGGTTGGATTCATTTTCTTTTTACAGCTTTTTCCTTATATTTGTACCTGGAAATCCTGCAAATAACACATTTCCTGTCCCTTCATGTCTATGCTTTTTCCTGCTGCATGTACGGGGGCAGCCATGGTTGTAATTAAATGTTGGATTAATGGGACTAGTAGTTTATTCAATAAATATAAGGTTCTTTGCGCTTTCTTTTCAGCTCACAGAAAGTGACAAGGACACTGCAGTGTCCAGGATTCAGTGCAGCATTCAGGAGTGCGTAAAGAGTGCAGGACTCAGGAGTGCCTAACATAGAGAGTGCGACATGCGGTGCTTTAAAGGGGTAAGATATGAAGAAATATGCATGTATTGCATAGGTGCTGCAATAGGGATGCAAGAGATTCAACTGTTTTGAGTGCTTGGTGTATGAGACCACCTAAAACAGTTTTTACAATTTATTTTGAATTTAGATCAAGCACATTTTATGCCAGTGAATTTACTTGTCCATGCCATTTGCACAATTGAAAAAAAATAGCGAAAGGAAAAAAAAGCATTTTCTTTATCTGTCTGTTAACAGTTGCTTTGGCCTTCAAAAACAGCTATTTGCAACCTTTGCCACGTGCCAGAATATTTTAAAGCTTTGCTATCACATCAATGCTACCACACTAATGAATTTATAAACTTCTTTCCAAATGTCCACTGATTCCCTGAGACTATATAGCACAATAGAAGTAATATTTTGGATGTAATTCTATAAATGTAATTCCCTTGCACCAAAAAAACGAAAGTTTGAATACTTCTTGACAGTTTAAGTGGAGTGAAAAAAATATTTGTTTTCTCTTTATTGTCTTTTTTTTTTTTTTTTTTTTTTTTTTATTGTTATGGGAGCCTTTTATATGGAGCTATAAACTTACATCAGAATGTCATGGATTTCATCTTGAATGGTGCCTCTTTTTACTTTTACACTTGAAAACTGCAGCTGCTAACTTTAGAGTACACTCTAGTCAAACATAGACATTTTGCATTGAATCCAATTCTGGCCACAGTCTTTGTGTTAAAGTGGAGCCATTCAATCGTAAATCTTTATAACTACCACTATCTTTATTTCTGAGTGGCCCTAAAGCTAAGCCTGTGAAAAATTTAGCTTCAGTAATACTGGGATTTGAGCAGGGCTTTTTCCGGTATTAGACTGCACTGCACAGAACCAGTAGCTTGAATTATGTCCAGGATCATTCAGCCCACAGGCTAACATAGATCCGCTTTCAGCCTGTGACTGGACAGTGAAGCAGAAGCACCAAATTGATGAGCTCACCTCTTGTCACTCTGCTTGCTCCTGCTATTAGCAAGCTCCTTGATAGTACATGATTGGCTCGTTGTGCTGCTTCTTCCTCCTACATGACATAGTTACATAGTTAGTCAGGTTGGAAAAAGACACCAGTCCATCGTGTTCAACATATAGAGCAGGGTAAGACATAAGTCCTCAGTCCCTCCTACCACTGTGCTAAGCCAACACTCCCCAACTACCCCCCAACTACCTACCATACCTCACAATAAAAGACTTCACAGAAATGGAGATAAAATGGCTGTAGCAGCCTTTTATTACACAATACAAAGTAGAAAAACAACAATACAAATACTCGTTTTTTATCCTAGTCAATAATATGTTTTGACAGGTCTAGAAAAAGCACCATCACTCTTCCCCAATCCATCCCAGAAACATTAAACTAACTGGTCCACTGCCGCAACACACTGGCTCGGGGACAACTCAGGAATTGCTGCAGAGACACCATGAACCTAACTCCTGGGTCAATCTCTGACTGCAATGAAAACAAGCATGCCATACCAAAGATGGGTCCCTACACCTCCTAACCAATAGCAATGATACCGCCTTTACAGACCCCTAGCCGCAAACACTTCATGAACATCACATCCCTTTTCCTCAAAAAAAACATTGTAACTCAGGACAGACAGGAAGGACATTCACTCGCCATGTGCCTACTCCCATCCAGCCCCCTTAGACCTTCTCAGAAACCCCTCCTAGACCACCTAGCTTTAACCAGTCAGGTAAGTGACCTCCCCACTGACCTTAACCCTTTGCCTACTTTGTTCCTCTGTCCACCCTGTTATGTAGGCCCTTTGTCTATTCTTTTCTGTCATTTACTCTGTGCCTATCTTTCAAGTTCTGCAGTACAGGGACTGCAAAAGGTTGATACTAGGTATAATAATAGGTCAGATACTAGGTCAAATTCAGGTACTCTTCCTGCTTGGATTTAAAAAAACCCACATTTAATAATGTATTAATGATACAATACAGAGCTGCATTTATTTGTGTCTTTTATATCTGACTAGAGTAGATATGTTCAGATACCAGTGCCGATACTTGGTATTTTCACGAGAACTATTAGGTTTGCAGTGGTTGCAGCTGCGGCTGGGCCCTGGCACTCCACCACTGTCACTAAACAAAAATGTATCAGTAATTGGTATCTGTGAGTACTTGGACAAGTATCGCTACTTGTATTTGGTCTGGAAAAATAGTATGGCGGTGCATTGAACTTAATGGCACTGGAGCCACGCCCCGGCCGCAATTCGATCGGCCGCAGAGGAATGTGTGGCACATTAGTGCCTGCTTTTTGGTCCGGTGCAGTCAGGAAAAATATCACTATTTTTTCTGACTGCACCAGACCGTAACTGTAACTGTGGGCATAGGGTTATGTTCAGTGGCGTAACAATCACCATAGCGACCCAGGCGGCCGCTATGGCGCCCGGGGCACAGTGGGGCCCGGCCAGATGCCGTGCGGACCGCCTGGGTTGCTATGGGATCCTCTGCTGGTGGCTTTCACTGGCGGCTGAAGATGAACACGCCACTGTTCAGATCACTGACAGTAACCTGTGCAGCAGCGTGTTCCTCTTCACAGAGTCAATGAGAGCCAGCAGCGGCAGTGGAGGAGGAGGCGGGGCCAGCGGTCGGCAGCAGTGGAGGAGGTGGGGCCTAGTGACGAAGAAGGAGGCGGGCCCGGCGACGGATGAGGAGGCGGGGCCCATCAGCGACCGTGGAGGAAGAGGAGGCGGACAGGTAAGCAGTGCGACCAGCCCACCTGAGGGTGACCCTGCAGAGCCCACCATAGAAAGTCTATGGTGGGCTTTGCAAGTTCACCCTCAGGTGGGATCTCGAGTGGGCTCTGCAAGCAAAATTTTGCTATGGGGCCCTGTGATTTCTAGTTACGCCCCTGGTTATGTTAATGGAGGTTTTTCTATTCTCTCTTTTTGTTCTCTATAGTTTGAACTCAATGGACTTTGTGATTGTGATTAATAACTATGGCCAGCAACTTACTTTTGTTCATAATGTGTTTTTTTTTTAAATTTGCTAATTCATATGTGCCTGTTCTCTCTGGAGTGCCTGGACCTATCTATTCCTAGCACACAGGGAAATATAAATTTTTCTTTTCTGCATTATAAGATGTTGGAAAATCTCTGTCTAAAAATGAGCACTTCTGAGGATTGGAAGCACCTGTAATTGCCCTCTAATTAACCCCTACCTGGCCCAATAATCATCAAAGCACCACAAGCACTCACATATTTTAAAATTATCATAAAAAGATGTTTAAATCATTGTAGAATTAATGTACACATCATCCTTGTATGTTCTATTACCAGCCTGTGTCTACAATCCAGGACAGTCAATTTCAACAATAATACACTAAAAACATAATCTCTCTCTGATCCTCTCCTTTAGGGCCCATTCCCACTATTGTTCTTCATTGGTGCATACTAAATAACATGCATTGCGTTAAGACAGCCCATCCATTTGAGCTGAACCAAAATGCACAACAATGCACCAAACATGTGCATGTAGCATTTCTGACAACGCACCGCAACACATGTGTTGAACACAAAATGACTGGCACCAACACTTATAATGTATGTTATTGCACGTTACAGCAATGCAGTGGTGTGAATGGGTCCTTAGGGCCGGTTCACACCACAAACAGTGCGTTCCAGAGCGGTCAGGCTCTGGAACACACTATCGCATTTCTATTCAACTAGAGTAGACTTGGTCATCAAGATTTATTGAACCAAATAGACAAAAGCAAAGAAGTCTCCCAGGTAGAACATAACTGGGAGTAGCGGTTCATGAAAATAAATCGAGACCAGTTATATTAATGAAAATAGTACAAAATGTATTAAAGTGACCAGGATGCCAAAAAACATTGATGTGCTTCTCAAATTTCAGAATTTAAAAGACAACATTGTAACACTCATACATACACTCATGCAAACCTGTGGGCCCCACACATACATTGACAATGTAAACCTCCTATATATCCTCAAGGGGATTCTTCATTTTGCAGTATTAATCCCTAGCAGCTTTATAAGTGATCTTCAGAAATAGCCACAGTTGTATTCTTGTGAATGGGGGGGGGATGTCCTGTATCACGAAGGAAATCAATATACGGATATTTATCCTTTACGGATCTGTGTCCATCTAAGGATTTCGGAAACAATGGGGTCTATTCTCAAAGCTGCCGAAGGATCTGGCCGTAGCTTCGGCCGATCCTTCGGCTAGCTTCGGCCCCAGGACCCCTTCGGTTCAGGAGAACCGAGGGGGTGATGTACGGGCTATTCACAATAGCCCGTACAGCTCCCGATCACAGCCGAGTGGCTCAGTCGAGCATGAGCATGTTCGGCTGATCCGAAGCCACACGAAGCAAGCCGATGTACGGCTGATTTCAGCCGATCATCGATGATCATCGATGATCGGTCATTCACTCGGCTGCCCTCGGCAGCTTTGTGAATAGACCCCAATGTATCCTTTGATAGCAGTATTGCAGTGTCCCCGTAATAAACATAAACTCAGATAATTAGGATTTCTTAGAAGTATCGCTGTACTGTCGGGTCTATCATTTCGAAGTCCCGGGTTCAGCGTGAGTCCATAACATCCGTCACTTAATCGTGACTGGAGAGGGGAGACAAGTGATATATATTACTGTCAGTATATCGTTGTACTCACTGTTGGTTGTCTCAACCCTGTTCTATCCACTCCGGTCTTGGGGAAGCTTATCCCTTAGATTTCAATTGTAGACACGGTGCACCGTGATTTTTAGAGTACTCCAGTGTTCGGCACAATGGTGTTTGGCTCCACGTCTGACAACCGGTGTTTTTCCTCTTATGGATGTGGTGGATCTATTGCATGATCCATTCACATGGGGGTTGTCTTGTGTGTAGGGTCACACAGCTGCTCAATCAAGCACGCGTCAGCCGATGCATTTCGCCCCTCCTGCCAGGGCTTCATCAGAGCTTTTCTGAGGAGCTGGTGAGTGGCTATTTAAGTAGCCCTGTCACACCTGCTATTTAATTTCAAACTCTGAATATGTTAATTAATTTAAGTGAAGATGAGAATTTGTGTTTATAGAGGACAAGGGGTATATTTCAGCGTTCGTTCATTTCGAACATATTCACATCTTGTCATCCAATCTTTTAACCAAATAAAATATGAAAAAACCCTATATATAATATATATATACAATCTATCATAGATTTTTCTTTTCCTATATTTTTCCTTGTTAGAACAGATAGAGATTTAAGAGTTTTGTAAACTGAGATTTCAAAGGAAAACACTTAACTTCATCTCATAAGGCCTGAGGGTATCATGGTGTCTAGTTTGAATATCCAGGTCTTTTCTTTTTGTTGGAGTATTTTGTCGAAGTCTCCCCTTCTTGAGGATATATTCAATATATAGATACCTTTAACCCTCAGGCCTTCCAGGGAAGAATTATGGTGATCCGCAAAGTGCATCGCTAGTGGACTGTCAATAACCTTAACACACTATCGCTCTCCGGCCGGCTCTCTGCATTCAGGGGCACATGAACGCAGTGGCACATTAGTGCCTGCGTTCCGGTCCAGTGCGATCTGCAAATGTTTGCAGATCACACTGGACCGGAAACACAGGCACTAATGTGCCACACATTCGGGCAATTGCACTGCGGGCGGCGTGGCTGCGGTGCCATTGACTTTAATGCACCACCACGCCCCCTCCCGCCCCTGAATGCAGAGAGCCGGCCGGAATGCGTTCCAGAGCCTGAACGCTCTGGAATGCACTGTTTGTGGTGTGAACCAACCCTTAAGCATGTTCACAGGCTGATTGACCTTATTGCACAAAGCAATAGAGCTATGACTGACCCTCTCCTTTGTAGTCTAGTTATGCTGTACAGAGAATTACAGGATGCTGATATCAAGATTGATTCAGGTACTTACATATATAGTTATATATTAAAATACATTTAAAGTAGAACTGAAGTCAAAACTTTTTTTTTTTTTTTTAGTTTGGATAAAAAAAAGGAAACAAATTGGCAAAAAAACCCCTTGTCAGCTTTTTTTGCCAAATTTGGGATTTTCTTTCACTTTCAGAGATAGGGGTCATCAGGACAAATAGAGGGGCTGAATCGGGGACACAAACAGCATGAAAAACCTGACAGGTGTTCTAATTCCTCTCCACTCTATCCAAAACTAAGAAGAAAAGTGTGGGTTTCAGTTGCCCTTTAGGCCCCATTCACACCAAATCCGTTGGCATCTTTTCAATGGATGCCATCGTACGGACATCTGAAAATGAATGTGTGTGAATGGGAGCAGTTCACACCATTGCATTGCACTGCCCTCCGCTGAAAAAAAAATTAGAGCAGGCTCAGTTTTTTTCAACGCAATGCAACACACCAGTGTGAACTGCTAACAGGTGTCAACACAAGGCAGAACCTATACCTTATATAGCTTACTGTACACATCAATAAAAACAAAAATAAAAAGCACACAAAAAATGCAACGAATGTCAACGGACCATGCAAATGCAAGTCAATGTACCTCCAATAACTTGCATTTTTGGTTACGATTACGGTGTGAATGCACCCTTAAACATTTTTAAAGAATGCAAAACTGTCTTACTGAAAATACATTTTTTGTTTTTGTTTTTCTATCTGCCAGAAGTTAAGCCTTAACAATTGCAAAAAAAGACCAAAAGCACTGAAACCAGTGTGTTATACTGCACTGTGCAGTAAATTCAAGTAGATTGTGTTTGATGTGACACAGGTAAAACCACTGTGATCATTATCAGTTTGTTGACAGTTGGAATGTGTATTACATCTGTACAGAACGATGTGATGTCTGATCACACAGTGAACCTTTCACTTACATGGCATTTTTACTGTTATCCTTTGAGCAGCAAAGTTTATATGGAAACAACATGACATATACTTTTTCTGTAAATCTCAGTTTTGTTACAGATTTGTGATGTTTCTGTCAGCTGTGTCAGTATTTCTGTTATTGCAGGGTTACATAACACTATAACTGTAAATCACCAACGTGCCGGTCTAATTATCTGTCCTTTTCAGGGAGCCTACAGCAGTTCATATGTGTCAAGCAGCAACATAAATGCAGGTAAACTTGTGCTGGAAGGCTACATTCACACAGGGCATAAGGTGGCGGCTGGGGATTTCTGCAGCCAGAACCTGTGGATTCTTGAGGCTAGGTTCACACCTGCACTACACCGCACGACACCCGGGACGCGCGTCTGGGGATGGCGTGGTCCTGCACAATGCAGGCAGCGATTTCTGCGCGGCCCCATTGATTTCAGTGTGGCTCGGGATAAATGATTGTCCCTTGACGCAGAGAGATTGTGTCCAGGGACAATCATTCACTGTATGTTTGTTATGTATTCCTATTCACACAGCATACCTAAGTAAAAATATATATTTTTAAAATTTCTTAACTTGCAGATATCTCTATTTAACAGGCCTTTGCATGGTTCTCTCTCAATTTCAGAACAGAAAAACTCTGTCCTAACAGAAAGACTTAGGACTGGCTGAGCGCCCCCACATTAACATCAAACAGGGGGAAATTATGAACGTATTTGCGACAAAATGTTTAGGCACAAAGACCAAAATGTCATGATAACTAACTGCAAAGTTTTATCTGTGTTATGAGGGTTTTTTTAAGTGCTCTTGCGACATATTAATGTTTGCAACTCACTGCACATATGATGCGTCATTTTGCATCATTTCTAAACTATGCAGTAATTGCATCTAGCATTTGTGACATTAAAAGACCTCCAAACTGTTGCACATTCTAGAAGCTCCTGAGCACTTCTTAAAGTAGTGCAACGATAATTTAGCTTCATACCCTCAAGTCAGCCAAGTACTTCAGAGTTATTTAGCAGTCACCCGGACGTTCCCAGCAAGCTTGTGACAATTTAGAAACAATTTAGAGAGACAATTTTGAGACAATTCTCCTTATGAGGGCATTTAGGAATGAAACCTGAACTAACATAATAAATCTGTTGCTGTATGCACTGGAAATCAGTGACGCGACAGTTTAAAAGATGCTGATGATACCACCAAATTGATAAACGTCCCCCAGTGTCTTCAGTGTTTTATGCCTTTTGGGAAAGATAGTCCCGCTCATCTACAGTAGTTTACAAGTGATAATGAAATTTGCCAGCACAGTACAGACATGGTTGATTATTTGAAACAAAACTCCCCCCAACTCTCCAGACAGTAAGAACTAAGCAGGATTTTTCAGTCCTGGAGTTAGCAGAAAGAACATTTAAAAAGGTAAGCTGTAGTCCTCCAATTTGTTTATTAAAGTGGACCTTTACCCATATCTTTAAAATAACAGCAAACATACCTTTAGAAATGTTTAGTAATGACATTCTAAAACACATACTTCTAGATAATTGCCAGCTTTGTATTATTTGCATACCTTATTTCTCTTTTCCTCCCCTGTCTTCTGATAGTGGCCATGTTAACTAAGGGCAGATTACTAGCTCTCCTATTACATCCTGAAAATCTGGCACATGTTACTAGCACATGTGACCATGCACATCATCTCAGGGGAGGAAAATGCTTTTCACTGAAATGAGATTTCCCAGCAATTCTCTGGTGATGTCAAGTCAATCCCAGTGTGCATTGCTTTGGCAAATTGAAGTCATTTGCACTTTCAAAGCGGGAAGTGAATGCTCTGCAAGTGCAAGTATTTCAAAATTACAGCATTTTACACCTGACATATCTATGTTTCTATTAATCATCATACATAAAGGTATGCATTGGTAGAATTTGAATTTTGAGTGTAAAGGTCCACTTTAAGGTTAGTGGATGATCTCCCTGTAGACTCTTATGCTAAACGTCTTCTCCACATTCTTTTTTTTTTCTATGCAAAAAAACTAATAGTCTTGGTGTGGAAGAGTCCTAACACCCCCTCTCTAGGTTTCTCTAAATGTAACAGACCAGGTTCTTCCACTTCATAAAATTGCTTATGAACAACGTGGCAGGCCTCTTTGACAATATCTGAGGCTCCAGGTTAGACTACACCTTCAGGATACCCGGGTTACCTTGACATTATTCATAATCTGATGCTGCATACCATCTTGTTTGTTTATTGGTTTTGTATCTGATTTAAGAACAATGAGGCCGGGTTCACACCGGGGCGTTTTTCAGCGCTGATCAAAGCGCTGAAAAATGCTCAAGA
The DNA here is from genome assembly GCF_000935625.1 of Nanorana parkeri. Lineage (NCBI taxonomy): Eukaryota > Metazoa > Chordata > Amphibia > Anura > Dicroglossidae > Nanorana > Nanorana parkeri. Next base: position 1,029,673 of record NW_017306502.1, read on the forward strand.
AGTGAAATCCTATTAATCCCTGGGCATGGTTCCCACCTGGGCGTTTTGTCGCGATGAAAAACGTCCTACGCGCGAAAAAATACTTGAACTTATTTTTCGCACGTAGGGGCAGATTTCAGCGCATATCCATTGGTATTCCCGAGTGTGGCTCGGGGTAAATTTTTTGTACCAAAGCGGTAACCCAGAGCCACACTCGGGAATACAGCGTAGGTCTTACCTTGTCCGCGATCCCCGCTGTGTCCTCCGGCCGCTGCCGGCATCCAGCTTCTGGGTTCCGTCAGTTGGGGGGCGTCCGCGTCGCAAGGGGACGGAAACGGCGGGAAGTTTAAAAGTAAAAAAAAAAAAAATATATGAAAAACAGAGAAAGAAAGGGAATAAAATAAAATCACACCGCCAGGGAGGACAAAAAGACGTGCTTCAAACACAAGGGCAAAAACGCGCATAAAACGTGCCTATTAGGAACGCCCAGGTGTGAACCCAGCCTGAATGCATATGATATTGTGTGATGCTTTTCTTTCCTTCCATAACAAGAGGCAAACGCTTATTATTATTATTATTGTTTGTTGTCCTATTGTTTATTGTATTTGACTGTTATAATATGTTTATTTGCAAAATCAATAAAAATTATCTTAAAAAAAAAAAAAAGGTAAGGTGCATTTTTTAAAGTATTGCTATGTGAATGGTAACAAATATAAAGTAGGTGCTATCCCAATTTGGCTGTCAAAGTGGAAATACACTTTATGTCCTGTGTGAATGGGACCTTAGGATATATTTCCCTTTTTGAGCGTTAAGCACATTTCCCCCCACCTTTAAGGAAAGCCAGCAATGAGAGAATTAGGTAGGTTGTCATTGCTGGCCTCTACTTCTGAGAATGATGGTTGCTTGGTTCTCATGCTGATTCAATGGTTTCAGGGCTTTGATTTAAAAACCTTCTAACTAGGGGTGAGGTTTGAGTTTCGGGTCATTTGCAGGCCCTGAAGGGGCAAACAAAATGACAACTATCTGCTGTGTGATGGAGACCCCCATCATCATCAAACACCCTTTGAATGGGAATAGGTAGGACTTTGGTACCAGCTTCAACTAACTAGAAAGAACTTTGTGCTACGCATTCAATTGAGGGCCTACTGTTACTTAAGTCCCTCCTCTTCATGGCTCTCTGCCTCCAAATTAGGGGGTTTCCCTCACTTCCTGTTCTGTCTGAAACGCATTAAACAGACAGGACATGAGCAGATATATCTCTTCCACACAATGTCCACAATTAAAAACCTTAAGGCAGGTTTTGGGCTTTAGAGTGGGCCTGAAAAAAGGGAATAATTGCTACATTATAGGGAAAATCTAGAAATGTTAACTGTGTCTATTCAGTACCCTGAAAAATGATGTACAAAGGTGACTCCACCACAGACATTGGTGAGCAGGTCAACGCACAATACATAGCAATGGCCTGTCTGCTAGAGATGGCAAAGCTAACCTCTTGCTAGAGCTTTGGACAGGTGTTGCTGATGGGGGGAGACTTTCTTCTTGTGGTACCTACCTCTTTTACAACAGTCAGAGGAGGCTCTGTAGACTGCCATCTCTTCAACATAGTTACTGTTGCCCACCTTGGGAGAGCTGGAGATTTAGTGACTGAGGGTGTTGCCATAGAGCCAGAGTTGGCTTAAAGTTCACTGATCACGGATTTACCAGAGCTGAAGCAGCAATTGTCTGTGCTGCCCTTGGCCCAACAGTCAAAGACTGATGATAGGTCAGTGCACCAGGGAGTGCCAGAGCCCTGGAAGGAGCTGGGAGCTGTAGCGGCCCCAGCTCAAATACCTTTCTTAGGTTCTTCTGCCCCCTGTTCAGAAAGTCGTGTGACAAGACTGAACTTGTGGTGTCTGAAACCTGCTGGACTCTGAATTCGACTGGACTGGACTGCGGTGGCTGTCTTGGGGTAGAGCTTGCTGTCAACACCAAGCCAGAGTGTTTGGGGTTTCAAACTAGGGGATTTGGACCTTTTGCAACTGGGCAGAACCAGGAATGAATGAAGGTGTAATTCCCAGTCTGAAGATATGAGTGAGCTGGCCTTCCACCCAGTGACATGGTCATGGTTCTCCTAGCTGGAGTGAAAGCTGTACCTGAGGACCTGCAATGCAAAAATGTCTCTGCATCTGCTTTATTTATCCTGTTGGTTATGTGTTTAGATGAAGCACTGAGATCTTGAGGGATGCTGAGTTACGTTTTGCTTGCTTAGCAGTACATTACATGTATGAATACAGGAGAAAAAAAACCATACTGTATATACAGATAGAGCTTTTTGTGTATCACAGACAAGCATACATAAGCATAGAGACCAACACTACACTACAGCGCCATCTAGTGCCCAAAAGACAATATTACATCTCTGAATGTCAGTAATACAAATCAGTACATATCAACATAGAGAAGCTTTCAGGAGGCCGAGTGGCAGTGACAGAGGTCAGGATGCCAATCAGTGCCGGCGGTGACAGCTGTCAACTTAGAGGAGGCGGAGCTCTCCTTTCACAACTCCCGCCTCTGCCTCCTTGTCAGGATGGAGAGCGGTGCAGGGTGGTGACAGCTGGGAACTTTTCTCCCAGACCTCCCGACTCCGCCTCCTGTGTCAGGATGGAGAGTGGTGATTGGAGGAGTGCACTGTGATCTACCACAGGAAGTGGAGCTCTTCTCCCCCACCAAGCCTCCTGTGACATCTTATTCAGGATGGAGAGCGGTATACGAACACTCACCAATCAGCTGATCGGTGAGTGTTTGTAAATAACTGGACAGTGTGCTTACTATGTCCCAATTATGAATGAATAGGAAGTGATCTACATCACTTCCTGTTCATTAATGATTGTGGACATAGTAACTCATACCATCTCCACAATTTATGAATAGACAGGAACACTCAGTATAGAGGCTTCCTGTTCATTCATAACAGGGGCTGCGCAAAAAGAGATTGAGGACTGTGTGCTCAATCTCTTTTTCTATTTTAAAAGGGAAATATCAGGAGTCTGTTTTAGACCCCTAATATTTCCCCAGAACCCCCAACAGTAAAGTAAAAAAAGAAAAATAATTAAAAATAATAAAAAGATTTAACATTTTTAAGGTTGAAAAACCCCATAATTTTCGATTTCGGCCTAACAATTTTTTTTCTTTTCTGTTTCGGTCTCAAAATTTCATTTCGGTGCATCCCTAAAAAAATGCCCAGTACCTTTTTTCTGTGTACCCCATCACCCCCACAATTACCTGTAAGTGCCACTTGTCACTGCCACCGGTCCCTGAAGCAATCCTCCATTCCCAACTTTCTGGTTGCAGGGGAGGAGATTGAGCACAGGGGAGCCATAAGCTCCTTCTGCCATCAATCAACCTGTTGGGCAGAGAGGAGGGGCGTGGCCTGCCACATAGACACACACAGCTAATGTGGGCACGGCCAGGAACATGCACGCATGGGTGCCTGCTGAGCAATCGCTTAGCTGATGGAGGCAAGCTTGCAGGGGGCAGGGGAGAGCTCTGCGGGGATCCACTAGAGAATGAGGAAATGAAAGAATTTTAAAAAAAGAACATAGGATCTACATCCCACACAGGTGCTCCCATGTGTATAAATAAAAAAGTAAAGGTTTAATGTCACTTTAAACATTTTTTAAATAATGAATCCAGATAAAACAAACATACATTGCTCAGCAAAGTACTTCTTTCCATTTTTGCCTAAGTACATACAGTCATCATGTTTCCAAACAGCTGACTACGACTCTCTCAGCTTTGCTTCCCTGAACCTCCTGTCCAGTACAAGTTCACAATGAACAGAGCAGTCTCTAGCAACTTCATCATCATTGGTGCGTTGGCAGTATGTGCTGTGGCACCATCCTGCTGGAAATAAACATTTCTCATGTTTATTCGTCGTCTTCGCAGTTCTGGTCGTAAGAAGTTGTTCAGCATGTGCATGTAACGCTCCGCGTTAACGACCTGCATTTTGTATGGATGGAATCTTAAATCTCTCTGTAAAATGGTTCTCACTGATTCGCGACTCAACCCTAATTCACTTGCATGTCTTTGAGCTCCTAACCAGTGCCTCTCTCACTCCTTGCAGTGCGGACGGGGCCTGGTGGTTTCTTGTTCATATTGTTTCCGGTTGTTCGGAAATCTTCAACCCACCTGGGGACCGTGTTGGGACTGGGAACGGCCCCGTGTCGACCAACATTGAATTCTCGACGAAATAGCCGCTGCGTTGCTGCGTTAGACTCACCACTTCGAACAAAGCTGTGGTAAGCAAACAAACGATGTTGTAACGTCCACTGTTTTATTGTGACTGAATTGGCATTCCAGTGGGGGGAAAAAGACACCTAGTTCGTCCCCCTCCCATCACCACTTACAGTGTACTAACTCTTTTAAAAAACGTCCGACTCCCGTCGGTCACCCTGTACATTTAACAAACCATTTGACACCTTTCTTCAATAGGGTTGCCATCTGGCTGGAGAGTATACAGCTGTGTCAGATCTAGACATTGTTACAGGGTGGATAATAAAGTTGGAATATTTAAAGTCTAGATATGATGAGTATGGCTGTTAGTTTTATGTAATGCATTCAAGGTTAGACTATTCAAATTCAGCGTAAACTATTTAATGCTGATTTAGCAGTCTATACATACAGACTACATTGTTATGTTTTATTAAAAAAAGAGAAGAGCTTTATCACTGGGGAAACAAATGTCTCTTCCTTTAGTTTATCAGCTGACCAGGATCTATTTTGATGGCCACAGGGAAGTCAAATTTGTTTTACTTTAACACAGAAAATACCAAGACAGAGTTGGCCTATTATGTTTGTAAAAGTACAAAATAAAAAAAACCTCTAAAGGGGAAACTATGTACAACAAAAGGTGAATAAAAAAGTGCATATAGTTGTCCATACTGATCAACCTGGTCCTTTTTTTCTTTTATAAAATGAAACCAGGTATTTGATTGGTATCCATGGGAGACAACTCCATTGGTTGCTACCTTTCACCATAATTGTAGTATTAATAGCTTCCTTTAAATTTGCAGAATTTACAAGCTTGCAGGTATGTTTAACTCTAACTTCTTTATTTACAGTACACATATACATTTACTAGCAGCAGACGTTATTTACAGTGAGAGGGGGCCGAGACAGTACCTTATATTGTAAGGTCTTCTTAAAGAAGAACTCTGGGGAATTTTTTAATTAACTCTTGCAGTGGGGCTACCCCCACCCTGCAAGAGTTAAGTGCTTGATTTGGTCTAGGGAGGACAATAACATTAGCTTGCCTTTAGACCGCCCCTAGAGCCTCGCTCCCTCTCTGCTGCAGCAATCTAAGGTCCCTGAGTCATCACGTTCTATACACAGTGTATAGGACATGAGGACACAGAGGGACATGCCACCACTGCAGAAGGGGCGGAGACAGGCTGGACTGAGCGCTGTCACAGCTGGCCATATCCGAGGATTGGGAGTATAGCTTTGTTATTTTCCTCACGAGACCAAAACCAGCACCTAACCCTTGCAGTTCAGGGGTAGCCCCACTGAAAGGGTTAGCAAAAAAATTCCCTGGAGTTTTTCTTTAATATATAATTATTATTTAATGAAGCTGTGTAAGTACCTGAATTTGACTTAACAACAGAGTTCAGGGGGCATTTCAAAGAACCAATCAGGTGTGATGCAGCGCAATGAGCATGCTATTAGGAGAAGAGGGCAGTGTAACAAAGAGGGGTGTGCCGCCCCAATGGGGCATAGAATATGAGATGCATAGCCTCAGTTAATATTAGCATTGTTATATAGGTTAGAATTTATATAGTGTGATTTGCCTAACTATTTTCTCATAGCTAAATCCATGTGTTATCCTATGCTGCCATCTAGTGGCCTTTTGTTGTAACAAACATGTTTTCTGTAATTATTCCTCATGTGACGATGTATTTCCCCCTAGTGTAGCCCCACCCTTCTTCCTGTGTGCAGTACTTCCTGTGTCATGGGCACAGTTGAAAGCCACATGTAACAAGGACACTCAGGTAATCTGCACAGTATGTAGGAAAGGCATCATTTTCTGACTGCAAAATACTATTACCGTTCAACTGCTGTTCCTATCATCTGCTGTAACCCCTGATGTTAAAGAATAAACACCTCTTTTGAATGAATCGGTATTGACGAGTTCAGCTATCTGACGAGGATTGTCCGCACTGAGTATATCTGCTTATACAGGCCAGGCATAGAGGTCTCAGCAAGGGATATATTTCGCTATCACAACGATCGGAGTCAGAATAAGGGGAGCTCATCAGTGTTGGGTGAGGAGGAGCCCTCTAAGTGAAAGTGAAACTGCAGCAGAGAAAGATTTTTCATTACTGTTCTTGCAAAAATGTCTTGATCATTTTGCCTGTTTAATTAACATTATTGAAAATTCTATGTGAAAAGTGAATGATATAGGTGCTCTCTGAATAACTGTCTGAATAAAGCTTTAGAAAAAACTAAGGGTGTTATTTACTATTGAGCCGAAGGATACAGCTGTAGCTTCGGCTGATCCTTCGGCTCTCTTTGGCCACCAGAGCCCTTCGGTTCAGTCGAACCAAAGGGCTGCTGTACGGGCTATTCACTATAGCCCATACAGCAGCCGAAGGCGGCCGAGTGGCTCAGCTGAGCCAAAGGCATATGCTTCGGCTCGACTGGCAGCTGTTTCACGGCTCGCTCCGCCCAGTTGTAATGACAGATCAGTGTCCCCAAATTACCTGCCGGCTTTGCCCAGTTATTTTTCATTGCCTGGGACCTGCTAGAAAACTCTAGCAGGTGCCAGCCAATAGGAAACAGTTGGTCAGAGCTAGCTGTCACTGCTAGCTCTGCCCATTTTTTTTTTCTTTTCTTTAAAATATCTTCTTCTTTTTTTAAGTTTACTATTTGTTTACATGTTTAGAATAATTTTTCTACTTTTTTGTTTTCTTTTTCCTTTCACCTAATTTCTATTCTGCTTGGGAACCACGGGGGTACCAAGCAGAATAGCCGAGCCGAATGCCGCTCGACATCATTCTGCTATTCACTCACTGCTGTTTGGCCCCTATGAGAATAGAGGCGAACGGCAGCGAGTGAACTGCCGGAGTTGCGGCTCAGCCGATCCAGATGTTGGATCGGCTGAGTCGAAGTCCTGCTGCACTTCGGCTCAGCCGAACATGCAGAGCATGTCTGGCTGACCGAAGGCAGCCAAACAGAGCCGATGTACGGCTGAAATCAGCCGTGCAAGCCAGAGGTGAATAGCCGAACACCGTTCGGCTCACTTCACTTCAGCTGGGTTATTCACTCGGCTGCCTTCTGGACCTCTTGGCATGTTGTCCATTGTCTGAGGTCATGAATACTTTTTGACAATGGGTGGAATAGTCCTAAGAGCATTATGTGTTAGTACATGCATAACAAAATATTTATTACAATAACCAAAAAATTCTAAAGTATTTTTAGCAAAATACTATATTTCACAGGATAAATTAGCATATGCATTGCTCTAAATGCTTCAGTTCTGTTATGACAGCATCCTCATGTGGAAATAATTTATACATTCATTCTGGCCACATGATGCCAACTTTAATATGTTATGTTTTTGTTACAAGCTTTATTATTTTAGATATTAATTATATGCTGATATTCATTAAATATTATTTAAAGTAGAATTATGGTCTCCAAATAAAAAAATATGTGCTGTCGCACTTAATTATAATTGCATTTGCACTTCCTTTTATATTTCTGCAAAGTCCTATAAATACCTGTTCAGCCTGCCAGTGAAGTCCACCAGTGCAGCTTCCTGTGATGGTATGGCAACAATGCTGCACTGCTCTTGAATTTAAAGCAGATTTGCCGCACTTATGTATGCTGTTACATCAATCTAACTGTGCTGCTCTCAAATGAATTTAATCAAATGTTGCAGTTTTTAAATATCTAATCACTCAAAGTAGGTGTAGGCAATAGTCAGGCATGGGATCCAATCCAGTGAAACACATTAGAGGTGGGCAGCTACTAGGTGGGGACTTTTACCATGCTGGCTATCAGATTAAATAAATGACGTGTACAGTGAACAAGTGGTGTGCGACTTTTGTTTGGATGAAATGACTACGAAGCATGGCGGCCAGCAAGGTGTGTACCCCAGGCGCTGAGACCAATGCAGGACGGAGCAGTGAAGTGCCTCTTTACTTGCATACAGAGTACATGCGTACTTGTACACTATAATGAATACTACAATTGACAGCTTCTGGAAATCTGAGTGTGGGGGGAATAAAACACTTTTTATATAATTTTGAAGCTGTTTTCTTAATGTTTGACAAAATTATCATTTAGATACCAAGCAACTATTTAACATAACATTTTCTTCAACATAACATGCATAAGAAAACAGACAGTACTATGACCCCTGACAACCTCAGACAATTTGCCATGTTGTGGATTAGAAGAAAGTAAAACAAACTTATTACAACCTCATTTCTAGCTTGTCTGCTAATGAGGGCTAAAATAAAATATTAAGAATGGTATTATTATGTATATCACAAGGAATAATACAATGCTATCAGATATTTAGGCTTATGCTAGGTTGTGACAATGGGGTCTTTTTTATCAATACCAGAACATTCTGTTGTAAAAAATATTCAAATGACAGAGAAGATAAGGGGTTTCAGCAATTTTTATTTCTGTAGCCAGCATACATGAAGTCAGAAAACAAGTCTCATAGGAAACAAATTCTATACCTACACTTGTAAGCAGGCAACATCCAATTACCAAATATCTTAGCTCACATAAATCAATATACTTACATTAAGAAGCACAGATGTACGTATAGGGCGTAAAGCCATTTATATCAAGTCTTTTCAAAAAGTTGATATGCATGTTCAGCAATAATGAGTGAAACTACCTTGAACTGCTTATGTTATTGGCTTAATCAAAAACATAATATATATCTCATTAAGTTTGCATTGGCATCTACATTGGCACATGACTGAATTATATTCTGGCCCCATAATTTATTACAACTTCACAGACATGGCGTCTTATGTAACTGATAAGGAAGAACTGGGTAAGTGTTTTCTCAAATGGTTAATGTTCAGTGGGAAAGTTCCGGGACACAGATGTGTGTAACTCCTTACAAGCTAATTATTTCAGGGTTTTCATAGGATATGACCAAGGACAAGAGATTAGATAAATAGAGCAAGGCATGGACACCTGATTCTCTGCCTAAATAATTAGTTGCATTTTTCGGGAATGGAATTTAAGGGATATGAACAGTTTCTTGACTTAAGCATTTATTATATATTTAATATAATAAGGATGTAAATTAAATAAATATAATCACATGCATTATTTAAGGATCGACAGAGTCGATATAATAAAAACCTAAAACAATATAATGCATATTATAAATAGTGGACGAAATCTTCCACAAACCATCCTATTGGGCTATCGGGCTGATCTATGGCGTGTGGATATTTGCCCTGGATTGCAGATTCAATCATTTCTTAATAATACTGGTAATACATTTGTGCAGCCTTTGTTTAGTGTGCATTGGAGGAGACATGGAGTAATTAGGGGAAAGATCACAGGCTGTTCGAACAGGAGAGCTAGGTTCTGCTGCGGATTGCGGCAAATGTTTATATTTACACTGAGTCACAGACACACTGTGTGTTAGACAGTGCTGTAGTAGAAGAGAAATCGGAGTATTGCAGGAAAAGTTAGGTGCTGCTGGTGATTGCTGAAAATGTTTATATTTACATTGAGTTAGAGACGCTCCGACATTGTGTTGGAAAGTAGCAGATTAGGAAGAGATCACAGAGTAATGCAGGTGAAATTAGGTGCTGCTGGTAAAAGATGAAAATGTTTATGTTTATATTAAATCACAGACACACTGGAGAAATTCATAAAAACTGGAGCAGACAGAATCTGGAGCAGTTACCCATGGCAACCAATCAGCTTCTCTCTATTTTGCTCAGATAAGATTTGAAAATGAGACAGAGAAGCTGATTGGTTGCAGTGCAAATCTGCTCCAGATTTTGTCTGCTTCAGTTTGGATAAATTCCTCACTGTGATTGTAGTCTGTTTATTATGTAGCGCCCATCACCTTTGGTGAAGTGATTACTAGCTATTTAGTGATAGCCAGGGCTGTATGCAGCCTGGTTGAATTTTGTAGCAGCCAGCACATGGTTAATCCCAGGTGTCCAACCTTGTCTGTACCCCTTAGGGCGGAGTGAGACTCTGTCACATTATGGGACAGCCAATGGGTGACACTGTGATATGTGTACAGGGCAGCAGCCAGTTACTGGGCTTTTTGTAGCCAGTGATGTCTGCTGACAAAGGATATATATATTGGTGGGAGGCCATGTGCTCGCTCTCTTGCCTGGACCAGCCATGGACTGAGGTTGGGTCCTGTTCAGCCTGCCCCTAGGCTAGGCCGAGGCCTGGGGGTGGGAGTTGGCTGAGCTGCTGAAGGAGAAGCCTCCTTGAGAGTTTGCAGTCAGGAGAATGCCTGTAAGGATGGAAGAATCAGGACCCGTGTGGGCTTTTGAAGTGCCATGGTATTCAGAGGGACTTCTGAGCGGGGTCAGTGTTCTTCCAAGGATTGTGGAGATGTACTTCACGAAGATAAGATCTGGTGAGTCTGGAGCTATGGAGGCCGGTGCACCTAGACCCTATACCCTCTCTCCCTAATTAGAAGTGAATAAACTGTTTAACCAGCATTTTACGATTGGAGCGGACTTCAATTTGTGGGCACAGGAAGAGGGCGGTTAATGCTAATGGGGCAGTTGGAAATCTATCCCTAGACTGACTAGATATGGACCTGTTCATCCAGCGGCTCCTTCGGGGGTGAGCGCTACACGTATATATGTATATATATTTTTTTTTCGTTAACTGAATACACTGTAATGTTTATGTTTTGATTAACAGCTGCCTAATGTCTTTCCTGTTAAAAGTGGAGCCTAGTTAAACTCATTAAATATTAAAATTTTTGTCCGGTGTCAGGAACAAGTGGCAAGCCAAAGCAAAATTGTGTAAGGACAGCTAGCCTATGCCCTTTTGTTTTCCCCTGCAGGCATGCTTTTAGTGCAGTGGTGCCAGACACCAGACCATTGTGCATACATGTGCATACATACCAGGTCCTCAATTATGTACAAACACTCAGCGATCACTGATCACTATGAGGGATTGATAAAGCACCACATATAAGCGTTTCTGCTATAAAACAATACTATCAGTAATAGCCAGCATTGATCCACGAAAGCTTGTCAAACAACTCTTCTTTCTTTCACAGTTAAACTCTGGCAATTTAAATAAACTATCCTTTCATGGGACCTCCTACACCGCAGGGGTTAAATGTTTTATTTTTGTTTGGGAGTAGAGGAATAACGTGTAATACTGACCTCATTCCAGTGCTCATCTCTTCTCCCTGATGCTCAAAGTTTTAGGTGGTTCCTCGCTGTACTCACGTACAGTGGAGGGCTAGTTGCCTTACATTGTACCTATTGATGTCAGCGTGTGACTGCTTGCAGGGGTGCCTTAAACGGGGCTTTGAGGATCAGTCCTGCAGATGGAGGGAGCCTGCCAGAGCTTTGAATATGGGAAGTATTACACATTTTTCCTCTACCATAGGCAAAAACAAGCATTTCAGGCTTCACTGCAAGGGTTTAAAAAAAATAATTTATGAAGTTTCTTGAAAACAGCCCCCTTCCCCCAGTTCATAGCCTAGGGGATCCCACATTAACATATATCTACCTGCAATCACAATACCTGCCATCACAATTTTTTTATGTATTTTCATGTTTGGTAAAAACTGTTTACAGATTTACTTTTTTTTATCATTTTCAATTTTTTATTTTTTCCCCTTTAAGGCCACCCCTGCCCTGGTCAAGCAAACATAGGCAGGGAAAGCAATACAAACTGGATAAAAATAGTGGCATCTGGGAGGGGTGATCCAATTGGAATTTGGAGAGCTGCCACATTTAGCCTTCCTTGGTCCTTTTTTGCCTTTTCCTGTGAGTTTTCCCTCCAAGGACAAGAGGGGAAAGGCAGGCAGTAGCAAAAATAAGGCATATAGTCCAAAGGCCTAAGGTTGCCTGTCCATCCCCACTGTTTTCAGTAAAGCCTTCCCATGCCAGGTTTTTGGTGGAGTGAGAGAAAAAAATGTCTCTTAACCCCCCACACGCTCAGCTTGGCACTTCAACTGCTTCCAAACCAGCAGGCAAAATAGCCCCCTTCCTTTTGTTCTTGGTCTGTGCATATCCCACATTAACATTTTTCCATTTGCCATCAAAATTAGTTTTTTTTTAACAACAAATATTTAGATTGATATGTTTTTTTTTAGGTATCACAAAAAACTAAATCTGTTAAAATGACATACATTTTTATTTGTTTCTACATTAAAAACATCTTTAAAAAGAATCAATGTGTCATTGTTTCATTTAATTGTAAACCACAATGCTGGTTATTAGCGATTTCTTATAGCCCTTATATCTGTAAAGAGTTATTGTTCTCTGATGTATATTCCACTTGTAGTTCGACACGTTATGCTCTAAGGCTTCATCAGGAACCACATGATGGATCTAGTAGATCATTTACAGATTTACATTTTTTATACTTTTTTTTATCCTCATAAGGCTGTCCCTGCCCTAGTCAAGCAAACATGAGCAGGGAAGGTGAGGCTGTAACCAAAATGCTGAGAAGCTGACTTGTAATAAAAAACAAATTTAACCTGGATCACATAGAACCACCAGCCACACACTGCAGATGTTACTAATAAAAACAGTACATTAATTTTATATATGTTGAATATACAACAAAAGACCAAATACTTTTGGGTGTATAGGTATACAGGGTTGCAGTAAACATGGGGTGAGGGTGTGAAGTGATTTGGGTGCACAGTGTTTTTATATTTTTTCAAAAAATACTGTGAAAAAAGGCAGCTCCTGAAAGGAATGTCAGCAACAACTACCAGATATAATTTAATATCCTAAGTAAAAGTTATAATCTAAATAAAGGGAACAGACTTCAATTAATAACAACAGTAGCTATTAGGTATTAACAATGATAGCTAACAATTAATTTTTGCAGATGGATATTGGCCCTAAAAAAAATGGATTTTGGGTTTAAAGATCTGTGCACACAGATAGTACATAAGAAAACTTCAAAGAACTCCAACATAGTAGGTTAAAGTAGTTGTAAACCCAACCATTAAAATATCAAATAAGATTTAATATGATAAAATCACTTGAAAAGACTATTTTTAATTTAATCGCTAGTCACATGCAATTTATTTCACCGTCATGTGTTCTCCAAAACAAAACTATAAGCTACTGTGGAAGAAAGGTTCACTTTATTGAAAGGCATTTAAAAAATAAAGCTGTTGCTTAAAAAAAAAAAAATACATTGGCTACGGCGTGCAACACTTCTGTGGTGATGTGTGGGTGATAACACTGTGCCTCAGCGCTGTCTCCCGGAATAGCTGGACACTCAAAATCCCACGAGAATATGCCCTTCCAATGGGATGGAATGCAGTCTTGCAGAATTGGAGAAAGTGCAACTAAATAATAGGAGGCATCAAGGATCTCATGTATACTAAAGTATTTATATATTCTGAACAAGCTTTTTTCCTATGAGAGGAGAACTTGGCAGCCTGCTATCCCTCTAATGTAAACAACCAGCAGGTGTTTCTGAGCTGTTGGAAACTGAATGAAAATTAACTATAGAGTCTTTCTTGAGGTTCGTTGAGACTGAATAACTTCACAATAAAAGCAGCTAGAGAGGTCAAGGTGGCTTATTTTTTTTATATCCACAGTCTAGGCACAGGTGCACTTTAACTGAAATGATATTAATATCCCTTGAGAAGAGGTGTTTTGGGGAGAATTGATCACATAAATGATCACTTTAAGGTGATTACAAATGATAAGGGGGCACTCTTTGCATCTGAAGGTTTGGAAAGGCATCTTTACAGTAAGAGCTGTCAAAAATGTAGAATAGACGTCCACAAGAGCTAGTTCGGTATATTATTTTTTGTTTGTTTTTTTTCAAATGCACAGAATATAACTCAATTAATATTTAAAACTAATAACACCAAAGATTGCCGAACCAGGAAACATCCAATTAACCAGGGGGGATCAGAAGGATTTTTTTCCCTGTTGGAGCAAATTTGGCTAGACTTTAAGTTTTTTTTTTTGTATTACTCTGGATCAGCTGTGGGTTTTGGGTTCTGTAGATGCAGGTTTTAGATTTATGTTTAAATTAAAGTTGATGCCTTTTTTCAACCTTACTATGTAAAAATGCCACTTTTACATTGTCACTATGGGACTCTGCTTGCAGTCTTGAACACACATTGGTCAATCCCAAGTTAGGGTTCACTTTCAGCATATATATGTTCTTTCCCCAGTGATATCCCGCCCCGAAGCACATAGTGTACTTTCTCCTGTAACCCTCCTCCAGCACATCAGTGACGTGCAGTACCTTTAGTTCCAGTTGAGGCATTCCCCAGCCTCACCCCCAGCATGTCCCGCCTGATGAAGCCCCGCCCCAGCCCACTGAAGCCCCACCCCTCCAGCTGAAGCCCCAGCCTGGTCCCCTAGCTAGTGTGAAGGGGGAGGAGGAAGGGACGGGACAGGGAGGAGCCTCCCTGTCCCCTGTCCCCCACTTGCTCGTCGTCACTGCTGAGGCATTGAGATCAATGCCCTCAGTGTTTTTTTTTCTTCTTTTTTTGCTTGGACCAATGGTGCCTTGCCATTGGTCCAAGCCATCCACAGAGCTCACACCCCTAAATAGAGTAAAGGCTGTGGCAGCTCTTGCCTCATTAGTTAGGTTACACAAGCAGTGGGGGAGCCCGATGCTGTGTAACCTAACTACTATCATGGATATTTTTAGTTGGACTTTGCGCAGGAATCTCCGGTGCACTAAAAGGTACACGTTCGGTATTAAAATGCGCCCAGCACAAACAATCCGGTTGCTGTTAAAAGCACGCTGCATTCAGTTCTTTCTGTATAAGGGATGAAGTACTTCTTTAGCACCAGAGAGAGTCAGACACAATGCTGGTTCAAGCTGGAGTCAAAGTCGAAAGGGCTGAACCGACCCCGAACTCCTTCATTTTATTAAAGGGGTTCTAAACCCTCCGTTTTTTTGCCTATATCTACTGCTAGCAAGCAGTAGATATAGGCAAGAAGTTTAAAAACAAACAAAAAAGGCTTGAACTGGTTTTAAACTTACCTCGTTATCGCTGCTCGCTCCCGTGCCGAGAATCAGGAACTTCTCGTACGGCATCTTATAGGTTAGAGACTATCTGAAGAGACATTGCTGATGCGGTTATCTATATATGGTACCAGTATACGGACAAGGCATATATCGATGTCTTCTTATGAAAGCAGATATGTATCCAAAAGGGATAGCGCAGTCCGCAATAGAGGTATAATACACATCTCGTTATACAGATTTCGCTTCACTAATGTGTACAGAAGTTTGAAGGCAAGGAGCCCAGCGCATTGCACGTAGTACTCACAAACCGGCAAACGCCTCCACACACCGCGAACACGTCTCCAAGCCCATGAGAAGGTTTTCATACTGACGGTTTTACCGCTGGTCCCGATCCAACCCAAGTACCCTCTGCTAGAGCGTTCCTCGGTTAAATCCAACACAGGGAGACAGATGACAACCTATAAAACACAGACATCCTAGAATAAAATGTCCACCTAATTCCGTCTAATAAAATGTCCACAACACTACCTGTCAAAAGCCGGATGCAGAGCTGCCTGTACTTAACAGGCAGCGCTCCCTCCCTGACAGGTTAGACAGCGGGGAGGCTTTCCCTGCTCTGTAACCTGCTAGAAGCTGATCTGAATGGAGAAAAAGCTGTCAGCTTCAGACTTGAATCTGACAGCTTTTTCCTCCATAACACTAGGTGAGGCTCTGCCTCACCTGCCTCCCCTGACTGCACAACCCTGCAGCACACACAGTGTTCTTCTCTCCTACACATACTGCCAGCCATCATGCCAGCTTCACTGTGTCACCTGTAATACGCTATGCCTAATATAATAAATCATTAAACAATTATAAAATATATAAATTGCTTTCTATAAATCAATCTGTGCGAAATTGTTAAAAATCAATTACATCTATATGTTCACAATTGATTTCTGTGTAATCGTAGACATTAAACCTTCTAAAAAGTGAAAAATTTCATGTGTCGTTTATGCAACAGCCATATATTTCAAAAAGTCCAAAGCCCTAAATACATAGATAAAATGTGTCTTAAATCTTCAATCCCAGATATGTCACCATGCTCCTCGTTTCCTTATAGTGCACTCACAATTCCAAGTTATCACCGTGCTCCTTATTTCTCTCGTATGCACTCACCAGATTGTCATTAATATCGCGTTTATATCATTGGAACCCCAATTACATTTCCTTATTTCCAGACATAGCTTGTTAGGATAACTTTAGCTTGCTCTCCTTCCACTCTGTATTCATCCTCCATAAATAGCTCATTTCTACTGACAGCAAGATTGCACTTAGATCCACTAGTGCTCTCCTTTTCCTCCTCCACTCATTGTGTAGAGTGGACGCAGAGGCACAGCGTAGGAAGGCTCAGGTCTGCCAGCTACACTCTTCCTCTATGAGTGTAGGCAAGCTCGGGGCAGGCACTCAGCTTGAGCTACAGCATGGTACAACATACTGCATTAGTCATCTGTCCGAAGGGAATCCATACTGGCCACTGAGACTTTTTAGCATTTTTTTGTAATATGCCCAACATTGCCTGTTTGTTTTGCTAGTCTAGATGATCTTAAAATGACAGCTAGTGACAAATACATTGTGGGAAAAGAAGCAGGGATAGATGCAAGCACCTGAAATGATCACAGAGAGGGCAGAAGAAATATTGCAATCATTATTGTAATAGGTTTCACTAAAACAAACAATAGAATTACTGGTTTCCCGTAACTGACATGGAAAACCTAATTGGTTACTTTAGGCAACAGCTCCACTTTTTCTATAGTTTACTTCCTCCAGTTTTAATTAATCACCATTAGTATATGTAATTAAAAAAATTGCGTGGATAATAGAATTCAGGGAAAGGGTTATTAAAATGAATACAAGTCATCTAAACATTGTTGGTGTTTTGTTTTAGTGCTAGTTTGACAATCTTGTGTTATTATTCACTGCAATATTTTAATGTCCTGCCATTGCAAAGCACTTCTTGAAGCTCGTTCAACAAGGTCATGAAAAGGGATTGATTCCTGAAAATGTGACAAAAACTTTTAATGAGTACCAGGTTATAGAAGTTCTGGGACAATATACCTCTTGATTATGTCCACGGCTCAATGACAGTAACTTTTAATGATGGTTTACACAAAAAGGGGTTTATGTGCATTTTCATATCCTGCAGATTATTATTCTTAAAATATGAATCGCAGAAACACATAATTATCTGAAGCAATGTCAAATTTAATTAACTAACGCTGTTCTCAGAAAGCAGGCAGTGTTAAAGAGAAAAAGCAATTGGCGGATTGGGATTGGTTTGCAGATACTAATGTTGCCTCATATCTAACACAACCATCGCAAGGCTTGAGCTCAGAAATTAGCAGCTGCTGTGCATACCCACGTCATATAAATGTTATCAGTCTGAAAAGGTCTGAGTCCTGTATGCTGCCATCTAAAGCCTTTCTCACAAAATCTCATTAACAAGTATTGGCTTTGCTATGCGGGATTGCCTAATGATAAATTGGTTGGGCTGCGGAGGATAACAAGAGATATATGTGTGGTTTTTCCAGTGTTTTTTGGAACTTATTGGCCCGTGAGTGAAATGACAGAAGGAAATTTATGAGCACATTCCCGGCACTGGGAACTTAGATGTAGGTAAATTAACAAATGTGTTTCCCACAAAAATGTGTTCATTGTTGTTTTGGCTATAAAGCTAGGTGAGCGCCTCACTGCTCCACCTCCACCTCCACTTCCACCTGACCTGATGTAAGCCTATAATATAAAAAAGAACATGCATGGAAGGTAGAGAAGGCAAGACACAGTAGCAAATGGATTTGCTTTTGAAAAAAGAAAGGTTTAAAATGCACTTTTTGGCTTGTTTTTACTGGACACATGACCCCTTTTTCTGTGCTCTGTGTGTGCTGGAGGGGAATGGTGGGTGGCAGTGAACGTGTCACTTCAAGTGACATCACTTACTCATTCAACTACCACCTACTATTATTTGAAAAAGCTTGCAGGCACACCATGCTTCTGCATGATTCCCTGAAGCTATACAGTGGGAGTGAGCATGATGGAGTGACAAAGCCACCTCTGCAGTGTAATGCAGGGGATGAGTGCTGTCACACCTGAGAAGGAAGTGCTAAGGCTGTTATAATAAATAGTCACATTTACAAAAAAAGAAATTGTAAAAAATGCAATAAATGCTACTAAGTGCTTGTTCAGCATTATAATAATATATAGTTTTGGAGTTTACATACACTTTACCTTAAAGTTTTCCTCCCAGGAGTTCAGTTTTAAATAATCTATTGATTAATGTGATTCTCAGATAAGGCAATTATGGCATTTTAAAGGATTTTATGTGGTGAATGCTGAGTAAAGCTTGACAGTGGCCAGGATTGGGCCAGTTTGGGCCACTGGCAAACCCAGTAATCCTAAGGGTCACCATGCAAGGGTCAATCAAAAAATGAGCCATGACTATCCTGTCATTAAAAAAATGAAGACAGAGTTTATCAGACTCCTGGCAAAGCAAATTTCCAAAATCACAGGCATGCTTAACTGTATTGTAAAAGTTTATAAAACTTTAGACATATCAATTTCAGCACAACTGCAAATGGATTATGTTTGGGGCTGTTAATATTAGTACACATGATATGAATTATAACAATAAGGTAAGGTAGTACACAAGATAGTATAGAAGTACCCAAGATAGTTCAGATTTAAAATGAATACAAGCTCAACTTAGAGCTAGTCTTTGGATCATGGGTAGGGGGTTAAGTTTAAGGATTTTTTTTTTCACAGGTAATATTTTATTATTGAAAAAAGGATAAGACAATATACAAATAAAAGAATACAAAATTGAGTAATAGGAAGTGGTTCAATAACAATAGCATCATGTGCAAGTAACGTGTATCGTGAAAGTTGTGACTGCACAACAGACCACATAGGTTAATGGCGTAACATGAATGAACCAAAAATGAACTAAAAAATCATATAACATAGAACAGCTGTATATTTACGGAATGACAGGGAGGGGTGTTAGTAATGTAATGCTTATAAGCTGCAATCATATGGAAATGGGGCTTAATAAATCGGCTGGTTAGGTGGTGCTCATTAATATGGACAGATAGAGGCGGCACAGCAGGATATGAAGTGTACATAGGGGGAGTGAGAGAGATAGGAAAAGGAGGAGGAGAAGGGAAGAAAGGAAGAGAACCAGGGGAGTGGATAAGAGGAGAGGAAGAGGACCTCCCATCTGGGCAGCGGTCCAGGGCAGGGAAGGGGAGGGAAAGAAAAAAAAAGAAAAAGGGGGGGTTGAACAAAGGGGGAGTCTTTGAACAGATGCCAAGGTGTCCAGATCTGGAGGTAGCGTTGCATTTTGTCCTTGCAAGAGTAAATAAGTTCTTCCATATCTGCCACTGTATTTATGTGTAAAAGCCATTCTTTAGTAGTGGGTGCACACAGTGATTTACAGTGTCTGGGGAGCAACATTTTTGCTGCGTTTAGTAGGTGAAGTAGCAGAGAGGTCCTGTACCAACGGGAGTGGAGTTTGTAGTTTGTTTCTTGTACTTGAACGTTTTGGAAACTAGTAGGCAGTAGGACATTAATTTTCTCCCAATCTTCTGAAGTGAAAGAGCAGGCCAGGTCATGTTCCCAAGCTGGAGATGAAAGTAAGGCTTTCGGGGCAGTGTTGTCCGCCAATGAGGAGTAAATTGTCAAGATCGTGTGTGTGACTTTGCGAGTGGAGGTGCATAATTTTTCAAAGCGAGTAAGCTGGCGGGAATAGGATGGTTTATGGTGGCCAGTATTCAGAAAGTGGCGAATCTGCAGGTCCAGAAAGTCATCGGCGATATGGGAGCATGAGAGTTCAAGTCCGAAAGAGTCTTGAACATTCCTCAGCGGTCAAAGAACATATTCGTGGTCGGAGCGACTGTGGGGTTCCACTTCCGTAGAAAGGCGTATTGGTGGCCAGGGGGAAAGGCCGGATTCATGTGGACTGCGGTGAGAGGGCTATTGATGGAGGACACTGAAGATCTCTTGCAAGCAGAGGAAAAAACGTGTAACGTGGCGCTAACAACTGGAAGAGGGCGTAAAGCAGCTGGGAGGGAAGAGGGCTGGATCAAGTCTAAGGATTTTTTTTAAAGTGACACTAAACTCTGGGGTTAAATCTTAAAAATGCTTTCAAGTACCCTAACAAAAATGTAGCTTATGTGGCAGTGCATGGCAATGCCGCGACGTAGCATGGCAACATTGGCACCCAGGACTCTCAGCCAAAATGGCTGAGAGGGTCCAGAATGTGAAACATGTTAAAAGGAAGAGCCTGGCTTTTCAGGTTCGTCCATGTTTTCCTAATTGTAGCTGGGATCTGGAGCTCTGGAGATTTCGTAGAGCTCTGGGTGGGATGAGATCTCCAGTCCTGGGGCCAGGTGTTGCCAATGACCAGCTTGGGCTGATCAGGTGGCTGAGAGCAGCCTTATTAGGAGTCTGGACCAGAGTTCAGAGAGGAGTGGTGGAGTTGTGTGTGTGCAGGGAGCCCACGGACACAGACGAACTCGGGTGCATGCTGAAGCTGTGGAAAGCTACTGAGCGAAGCTAAAAGACTGTCATTTATGTTGCGGCTAGAAACCGTCTTGTGCACAGGGGAGGTCTACCCTGTGGATGGAATTATATATTTGTGTTTGCCCTAAATAAACTGCTTTTTACTTGCACCTCCGGTCTACAGTGGAGTGTCCTTGTTTCCACAGCTTCAAGACACACACGCTGCTCACCCCTCGTGAGCCCTCACTCTGCTCTCTTAGCAGTCTGTACCACAGGTCCTAGGGTCACCGACCTTCCTGACCTCTCCCCTTGTGGGCACTCACTCTGCTCTCCCAGCAGTGCGTCCGACAGGTCCCTGGGGTCACCAACCTTCCTGACCTCTCCCAGTCACCCCTGGCTGTTCCGTGTGTGTCCAGCACGCACCCGAGTTTGTCTGTGTCCGTGTGCTCCCTGCACACACACAACTCCAACACTCCTCTCTGAACTCTGGTCCAGACTCCTAATAAGGCTGCTCTCAGCCACCTGATCAGCCCAAGCTGGTCATTGGCAACACCTGGCCCCAGGACTGGAGATCTCATCCCACCCAGAGCTCTACGAAATCTCCAGAGCTCCAGATCCCAGCTACAATTAGGAAAACCTGGACGAACCTGAAAAGCCAGGCTCTTCCTTTTAACATGTTTCACATTCTGGACCCTCTCAGCCCCTTTGGCTGAGAGTCCTGGGTGCCAATGTTGCCATGCTACGTTGTGGTATCGGGGCGGGCACAACTGCCTCTGCCTCCAGATAGGCAGGAGCCAGCTGTCACTCACGCAGCTGAGTAGATCTCGACAGCATTGTCGGGATCCGTCCCAGCTGCGGCGCTCTCAGATATCGCTATATACTGAGCTTTGTGTCATGGGAGGATGCTAGTATATGTCCTCCTGTGACCCTTAAGAGAACGATGGGATAAAAAGGAAAGCCCATAGTTCTCTTTTAAGGAACTTGAATGCATTTTTAAGATTTAACTCCTGAGTTTAGTTTACTTTAATGACTAATAGGGGATATGTATGGTTTAGTGTTTGAGTTTGGCTCAGTGCTAAGGGTTAGGTATCAAAGTTACTTTAGGGGTTATGGGTTAATTGTAAAGGTTAGGATAAGCGTTAGGGGAGAGTAAATGTTAAAGGTTAATTTCCAGTGTAATTATTGAAGCTAGATGAAATGAAAGGTTAAAAATAGAGATAGATGGTAGTTGGAGGTGACATATTTTAATGATTTACAGAGGTACATGGCATTTTGGAGTGAGATTATCTGGCCCTATAAATCATTACAACATGAATTACCCAAAAAGGAGGTAAACTCTTCCTATGTGGGCAAAAAAGGTTGTGTGTATGATTTGCCCTCTTGATTGGGAAAATGTTCACAGTGAATAGGCTTCTTTCAAGCTAAATCAGTTGAGTAAATAAATGAATTCATCCCTAGTAAAAGTCTTTTGGTCCTATATATTGAAAAGCTATATATCATGCTGAAAGATTTATTAACTGAAAGTTTCTTACATGTGAAAACGGACATATGCTTACCATCCCTCTTCCGTCACAAAAAGAGACAGGAGAGAGATGGAGAGAGAAGCAGGACAGCATAGATAACTTTTGTTTCATATGGAAAACTATATCAGAAGCACACATACTGCCTGCTTAAAATGAATATCAGAACGCATGAATGAGATATGCTGCGAGATGCTTTCTTCTGCCACATTTTTCTGACATCTGGTTTTAGTAGGCTGTGTGTGTCCAGTTGAGTAGTTCTGTATGCTGCCCTGCACCGCTTTCTATTTCTAACCCTTGCTTTTGTAAAAAAAAGAAAAAAAGTGCTAGGAAGAGGGGAGGAGAACAAAGAGACTGTGTGCGCATAGCCTAAACAAAGTAAACCGGGGCTGCCTATATCATAAAGACATGTGCCAAGGTCAGTGGTGTTAAAGAGAAAATCCACTCAAGCAGTTATAATAGGCACTGACTACTAGCAATATCCTTTCTTTTTCTGCACAGTCAGTCACAATTCTATCAGGGTCATGCCATCTAGCTGCTTCACCTTAATAAGTGAAAGTACATTTTCTAAGCCTGCGACAAGTTCTTGAGAAGTATGTATTTTGTACTTTGAATTATGCATGAACCTTAAGTCCCGTTCACATCTGAGCATAGCGTTATTTGCACGATTCCGTTATCATACGTTAGGTGCGTTGCCATTCTGGCTGCCACGCACTGCAATCCAGCACAACAGGGCAGCACAGTGGCATAGTGGTTAGTGCTTCTGCCTTGTAGCTCTTGGGGTCCCTGGTTCAAATTCCAGCCAGATCACTATCTGCAAGGAGTTTGCATGTTCTCCCTGTGCTTACTCAGGTTTCCTCTGGGCGCTCCCATTTCCCATCTCATTCATGCCCTCCAGTGGATATGTTGCCAGAGCCATATTGAATTTTTGGCACACATGGTAAAATGCACATTTTAGGCCAGGAGATTAAAGCAGAGACCCTGTAAACAATTTTTATGTCACACATTTTTAGCACAACTGTTTCTCAAACCCAAATTTTCAGTCATGTATACATTTAAATACATTTTAGTGAGCAAAAACACACTATAATAATACATTTTTTGATAACATATAAAAGATGAGGTTGCATTGAGTAAATAGATACCAAACATGTCAACCTTCAAAATTCTGTGCACCCGTGAAATGGCCAAAAACTACCATACCCAAAATTGTCTACTGGCAACACTTTAATAGCTTTTGTCCAGTTTAGAGTTTATTTATTACAGATATTTTGTAGCGCCGACAATTTATGCAGTGTAAACATAGTGCACATTCACATCACCCTTTCCTGTTTAAGATATTTTGTGTAACCTGTCAGATGCTGTATACAGCATCTGACAGGTTGCGCTATTAGCGTAGAAGGGAAGCCGGGGTATAAGGTGGGCTGTGTGGTGTCTCAGGAGGGCTGTGCGGGTTCTTAGGAGGGCTATGAGGGTTCTCAGGAGGGCTATGAGGGTTCTCAGGTGGGCTGTGCAGGGTCTCAGGTGGGCTGTGCGGGGTCTCAGGTGGGCTGTGCGGGGTCTCAGGTGGGCTGTGCGGGGTCTCAGGTGGGCTCTGCAGGGTCCCTTTCCCTGCACACATGTGCTGCAGCCTGAAGTGTCATCACTATCAACAGGGCACATTGCATACCCCCAGCCTGCCTTCGGGACATCCCACCATCAGATTGCATGCTATGGCCAGCCCCGAGCCACCCATTCTCTAATTGGGCGACTGCTTATGTGGCCTTGTGGCCGCCTAATTTGTCTAATTAGGCAGCCGCTGCTGCCTGATTCTGTGCAGCCCAGCCGGTGCGGCTCACCTCGGCCCACCGGGCAAGTGCCCAATGGCCAGTCTGGCCCTGTCTACCTCACTGGTTTGGGACAGTGTTTTTGCCTGCCCCCTGCAAAGTGCCACCCGAGGCAAATGCCTAGTTTGCCTTGGGGTAGATACTCCTCTGTTTGGAAGGGGTGTACTTTTTTTTAGCCTCTAGACAAAAACAAGCACTTAACCACTGCAAGGGTTAAGAACATTTTTACCCGGAGGTCTGATTTAACATGACCTTAATGATCCTAGAATTATTGCTCTCACTTTGTTTTGTGTACTGTGATATCCAACATGTATAGTGCAATAATTTTCATATGTAGGTGCACCTGGGGCATGTTTTCATTTGTATGCACATGTACACAGGGCAAGTGACTTTAAAAAAGCTTAGAAACTGAAATGTTCATCACTTTCAGGATCATTGAGCACAGTAACAATCAGCTCTGTCAGCCTGTGGGATTGAATCACTTCCAGTGTAAACCCAACTTCACACATGTAAGCGAACCCCCTGCTGCTGCTGCTGACATATGGTATGGTCGGCGGTTGTCATCTATAGTGATTGATGTGGATCTAAATCGTTGGACAACTTGATTGACATGTGAATTACATCGATGGACACTTTTAAAAAAAAAAAAATAAAGGACTTGTCAAAAACTGTTGTGTTTTTTTTTCATTTTTTTTAATAAAGGACTTTGTATACGGAGTTTTGTGTTTATTTTCAATATTACTTCAATTATTACTTTGTAACAACTACCCCATACTCATTCATAAAGGGGGGGTGGCATCTGGGTGAAAGATTTTTTATAGGTCCCCCTGCCCGCATACATGCACAACCATCAGACCAGGGTTGTGGGGAAGAGGCCCTTGTCCTCATTCACGTGGGGACAAGGTGCTTTTCCAGGGGATCCCCCCCCCCCTGGCAAACCACCCATCACATGTTCTCCTACCCTCTCCCTATTACTGCACTCATCACCTGCTGCTCATTCTAAATCCACATGCTAAAGTCACCTCCAAGACACTCATCTCACTTCACTTCTGCTGCTCCTGACTTCATGGAATATCTCTCCCAAACCAGGCCCTCTCTTCAGTAATACTCACCCTCCGAACCAGCACTGCCTTTCCTCTGGCAGCAGTTGCAATCCACCCTCCCTGATTTCTATTCCGCTGCTTCCTAGAACCAGTCCCGCCTTCTCATGTGCCCTCTGGAATGCCCGCTCTGTCTGTAACAAACTCATCGCTGTCCATGATCTTCTCATCTCAAATTCCTTTCACATGCTTGCTGTTACTGAAACCTGGCTTCAGGAACCCGACTCTGCCTCTCCTGCTGCCCTCTCCCACGGTGGCCTACATTGGACGCACTCACACAGACCCAATGGACGGAAAGGAGGTGGAGTGGGTATCCTTCTATCCCCACAATGCACTTTTCAAATTCTTCCTTCACCTCCCTCTCTATCCTTCTCCTCCTTTGAAGCTCACTGTATTCGCCTATTCTCTCCAATTTCTCTGAGGATTGCTGTTATATACCGGCCCCCTGGACCGGTATCTCGCTTTCTGGATGACTTCTCTGCCTGGCTACTCTACTTTCTCTCCTCAGATATACCCACTATCATTCTTGGTGACTTTAACATTGCTACTAACATTAACAACCTGGCTTCCGCTCAATTTCTTAACCTAACCTCTTCTTTTGATCTAGCTTCCCTGACCGCACGTCCCTGATACCTAGTGATACTGCCATCTAAATCTTTGTTTAGGCATTTTCTGTTATAGGGTGACAATCTCCCAATGGTACTCTGGTGTTGTCACACTGTCCCATGGGTTTTGGTGGAGACTATGAGGGGCAGCTTTAACACAGCAGGAAACTCACCCAAAGAAATGCCATGCGGTCACTGCAATAGATGAAACAAACACTAGATCAACATGGATGTAGGGACAACTTATTTTTAATTATTCCTGAGCATACGTATTTTGTGGTTTACTGCTAAGTTTCAAGTTGTTAAGGTTCAAGAATGGTCTGTAAGCAGCCACAAATCATTATACCTCCATCATGTTTGGTTTCAGCCTGTGGTATGTGCCCTGCTTGTGGAAATTACTATTAAAGAGACAACTACTTACTCTAAACAAAAACAGATACTTTGCCACTGTGGTTAATGTGACTTTTATGTTTCATATTTTTTAAAGTTATTTTATCTCAATTTGGTGTATGTATAGGCAATTGTTTACACTTAGTTTCTGATAGCAGTTTGAGGGTTTATAACCCCCTTCAGGTTTTTATTGTTATCTGTGTCTTAGGGAGATTTATCCTCTCTATTTGTGCTGATGACTATTGTCACCAGGAATGCAAGTGAAAGAAACCCCACAATTTGGAGTTGTTACCAGAATAGAGGGGGAATAAAGGAGAAACCTTCCAATAGGCACACTTGTTCTGGTCACATCTGTCTAAGTAGAACTCTCCTGAGCTCATCCGCTCAAAACTGTGACCACCACCCTCTCCTCTGGGTCCAATCACTTGTGGCATTCCCTTCCCCTTTGTGATGTATAGCTGGGGAATGCACCTGCTGCTACTGATTGGGTGCTGGGAGGAGGTGCGTCGGTCATAGTTTTGAGCGAGCTTGGCCATACTCAGTCTCATCACTAGTGGGGATTTTCCCCAGTTTGGAGGGATTTCTTCTCACTTCCTGTTGAACCACTGGGACAGGAAGTGAAGGGAAATTTCCCCAACAAGAAGAAGACAGCAAAAAATAAACTGAAAGAGAATTTTTTTTGCTATACATTCACTTAACTTTAAATGCATTTTTACAATTTTACATATTAAAAAAAAGAAATGTGCTTATGGAGTTCTGTGACCAGATGTCTCCCAGTATAAAGGTAAATGTGCATCTCCTGCAGCAGCAACCCAAAACGCAGCCTTGGAGTAAAGGCATATAGTACAGATATTCTAAACCTACAGTACATCATGAAATTGCACTTCAGTGTTTTTAAATTCAATGGGTTCCATATCTCCTGTCGGCTCTCTCCTTATATAACAGTCTGCTCTGATACATGGCATAATATTCTCTGACAGGGAGGCATGCTCATTATAAATGGAAGGTTTCTCTGGAGAGACATTACATGTGGTCACCCTGCTTACAGAAAATCCACCGCACACCATGAGATGGCGATCTAACAACTTGTTCCTTGTGTTTTTTGTCCTTGTAGTTAACACATGTTTTAATTTTGGCCCCAGACTGTCAATTACCAACCGAGCTGCTAGTGTTTGCCTCAGGCAATCTTTGGGAAAACACAGGCCGTGTCAGCAAACCTACAAAAGCCTGGCTGGGTTTGCAACCTACAGGATTGTCTCTCAAGTCTGGAAACGCTTTGCTGGCTCCTACCCTGGAGATCAGAGCTCTAGCCTCCTCCTTCAATCTGCTCTTTAAACTCATTTCCACTTAGCATATTGATTCAGCAGACAAACTTCCTTGGAGAGCCATCGCACTGCGTTTCATGTTTGCAAACCTAGAGAGGAAATTAAAATAAAATAAAAAACTCAAGAGGTACGCTGGAACCGGGAAAGATAAAAAGCAATTTTTTTTCCCGCAAGATATTTGCATCATTGTAAAAACACATCTAAAACACTGCAAATAATATCAAATTGAGATACTTGGAGGCAAGTTCAAAGCAGAATACTCCATGTCTTAATTTTCTTTCACTATAGTCACTGCCAGAAAACATTCTTTTTTAAAGATTCTCTTTAGACTTTTTAAAGATTTAGACACATATGTGTGAAGGGAAATCAGTTCAAAGTGCCACTAAACATTCATTAGAAACTAGTTTGTAAAAAGAACCTTTAATAATATTAATGGATCTGTATGTCAAAAATCTCCCTGTGCTTGCGTGGGTTTCCTCTGGATACACCAACTCCTACCACACTCCAGAGACATGCTGGAAGGTTAATTGGCTCCTGTCTAAATTGGCCCTTGTATATATGCATGTGAGATAGGGACCTTAGATTGTAAGCTCCTTGAGGACTGAGACTGATGTGAATATGCACTATGCACAGCGCTGCGTAAATTGTCGATGCTATATAAATATCAATAACAAATAATAAAATGAGATTATCAAAAGGCAGTTAAAATTAAAGTAGGGAGTGATATTATGAAACACATAGTTCACTTTCTGTGCAGTAAACTATCAACTATAAATTTGTTGGCACATTTTGACGAAATACAAGTTAAAATGGACTGTATAACAAAATCAACCTTGTGACACATTTTGTCTTTTTAAAACAGCATTGCAAAAGTTGTCAACCAAAGTATAGTCTTAAAATGACAGAAGTTGCAGGAGCCTGTAGCAATTCCTGGTAGTGAAATTGCTGATTCAATCAGATCCAGCATAGAAAGCGATAGGTCCCTCTGCACTCCTTGCAGAGTCTCCGGCCCAAATCACAATGGTGGTGCTCGAAATGATAATCACGGATGGCGCATCAAACAGTAGAAAGCAGGAATCACCAGCACTCAGTAGATAGTGTTCAGATAATAAACGTCCATTTAATCGGGCCAATCGTCACACATAACGTAATCCCAACGTTTCGGGGCCACGCAGGGTCCCTTCATGAGGGCAATGATGTGATCATCATTGCCCTGATTGCACATAATTGCCCTAAAGAAAGGGGCCCTGCGTGGCCCCGAAACGTTAGTATTACGTTATGTGTGACGATTGGTCTGATTAAATGGACGTTTATTATCTGAACACTATCTACTGAGTGCTGGTGATTCTTGCTTTTTACTGTTTAATCAGATCCAGGTCTTTTAAATTCTGCTAGAGATCTTTACAGGAACTTTTAGATTGTGGTTACGTTGGAAACCATCAGGATTTCCGGGCATAAGAAAATGTAACCCTTGCAGTGGGGTTACCTCCTCAATGCAAGGGTGAGGTGCTTGTTTCTCTAGGGATATAAAAGGAATACTCACCCAATCCCAGGGTTCGGGGCTGGTAGACTGATGCCCGCAGCCTTTTATCCCCCGAACTCCAGCAGTCTAACGATCCGTGAGTTATCATGACTAATATAGTGTATTAGAAAATGAGGGCCCCGAGGGACATACCACTGCTGGATTGGAGGGGGGGAGAGATGAGCGCTCACCACCACGGGACTGAGAAAAACAAGCACTTTATATGCCCGGAGTTCTTCTTTAAGCAGCTATATTAGTGAACAGAAAATAAATGATCTAGTTCTTGCTCATAGCAGTGAGTAACTCATCAGTATTACAACTGATTTGTTACTACTAAGGTGCAGCCCTGACTTGATTTAGGTCCTGGTTCAGTCCCCTGACTTTATTCAGCCCTCAAAAAACTGTTAAACATCATAAGGATTTCCTTTAAACAGCTATACTGGGGAACAGATCTAGTTCTTGCTCATAGTAGTAAGTAATTGAATTACTACTGAGTAGTGATGAGGCTGGACTTGGTGCAAACCCAAGTCATCTGAGTTCAACCAAGCTCATGCAAAACTCTGACCACCACCCCCTCCTTCCGATGCAATCAGTTACAGGGAGGCGCAATCCCTGCCCCACAGCTCTATATCACATTGGGTCGGGAATGTCTCCTGCCGCAACTGCCAAGAGGGATTGGGTTGGGAGGAGGTGCAGCCCTGACCTGAATCATCTAATAGCCAGCACTCAAAAACTGTTTTACGGCATCAGGATTTACTTTAAACAGCTATAATTGAGAGCAGAAGAGCAGTAACAGTAATCTAGTTCTTGCTCATAGAAGTGAGTAATTGATCACTATTACAAAACATTAGTTACTACTGAGGTGAAGCCTTGGATGGATTCAGATCCTGATTCCCGGTTTTGCCACCTGACCTGATTCAGCATCCAAAAAATTGTTAAATTGTTCAGGAACTGTTATATAACATAAAACCATAAAACTCCCTTTTAGTTAATATCGCTGGAATTTTTACTATGAAGTCAATGCCTTACCAAGAATTATTAACTGGAATACAGGAGTGAATGACAAGCTGTGGGTGTTCCCCATTATCAGTTGCTATCCTGAGAATGTGGGACTCCCT
Source organism: Nanorana parkeri (assembly GCF_000935625.1). NCBI lineage: Eukaryota > Metazoa > Chordata > Amphibia > Anura > Dicroglossidae > Nanorana > Nanorana parkeri. The sequence continues at coordinate 1,059,791 of NW_017306502.1, forward strand.
GAATGTATTTGGGAGCTGGGCTGCCTTTCCCCCTTCTCTTCTGCCCCTTGGGGTTTTCCCCTTTTTTTCAGCCAGGAGAGCAATTAGCTTTCTTTTACAGATGGGTGGATAATGGTGAGAATCGCTGTTTTCATTACATGGAGGGGTCCCATTTAAGAACTTTAGATTTGTTCAAGACCCCATTTGAATCTTTGTGTAAGAATAGGGATGCCACCCTTAAACCCCTGTCTACCATGTGTAAGTTGCTCCTGGGTCGGGATTTCCATTGTACTCCATATTACTTTAGAGCTAGGTCGGACCATCCCAGATGCATTGGTGCACAGGATTACCAAACTTACCCTTCTGCATCATCGAAGAGAAACAGGAATCCTTTTATATATTGTTAACACGATGGTCCAAGACATCTGCAAAGCTGTTGCGCATTTATGTTGTATGCATTTATGTTGTATGCATTTAGGTTGTGATCAGCGGGGCACAATGTTACAGTTATGGTTGGATTGCCTAATAATTAAACCTTTCTAGCAAGAGTTGAGAAGCATTGTTGAAAAAGTGAAATCATGGGTTATTTCAGATGACCCTCTGGCAGTCCTTTTTCATGTAAATTCTGAGGCTCAGATTCATACAAGAGATCTGTGATACCCCACCTCCCATTATGTAGCCTGGTCCCTGCTGCCCCTACTGTGGGCCTAGGACCGGCATGGTGGGCTGCAAGAATTGAGGGAGACCAGCACAAATCACTGTTCTCCCATACATGTAAGGAATCCAAAGTTTTCGTCACTTCTAGGTTCAGGATTGTCTGCTTGTCACTTCTAGATTCAGGGTTGTCTGCTTAACCAGCTTAATTGGCGTGTAAAGGTAACATTAGGGGTCTAACAGATCTCTAATGTCTCCTTAAAGATAACCTGTCTTGGGGGCATGTTAGCAAACATGCTTCGGGTGTGCCTACGTACAAAAACGACAATCGTGCCACACAAGTTGGTTATCAGTGCATGTGTGAGGGAGAGCATTAATTCTATAGCATTTATTAATGGTTAGCTCTGTTAGTGTTGACCTACAAAAGCTTTTAAATCGTTGCTTATGGACAAACATGGCTACCGTACTTTTTCGCCATTTCACGTGCTCACACAATTGATTGGGGTTAAACAGTTGTTTGAGGTGACAGGATCAAACGTGGCTGATCACAATATTTGCTGAAAGTAGTGGCTAGGGGAGTCTAGAGTCCGCATGCCAGGCTGAAATCAGCTGTTATTGGTGACAATTATCTAATGCCCATAGTCATGTTAAGATCAAGATTTTGTCAACAGAACTTAAAGTGACATTAAACCCTCAGATTTTGTAACATAAACCAATACTGTAATGTGTGCCTTACTGTAATCCATGGTTGTTTCCCTTCTCTTTGCTGTTCTTCCTTTTAAATCTGTATCTGTTCTCATGCTGGGCATAACTTCTGTTTTGCAGCAGACTGCCTTGTCTCTGAAAGGGATACATGGTGTCTGTGTGTAGGTTTGCAACCTGAGCCAGCACTACAGGAAAAGGCACTCAGCTGCAAAGGGAAGTTCTCCCCAAGCATGGGAAGACATGAGGATTTAAAAGGAAGAGCAGCCAAGAGAAGGGAAACAACCATGGATTACAGTAAGGCACACATTACAGTATATGGTTTATGTTAAAAAATCTGAGGGTTTAATGTCACTTTAACTGAAAACAATACACCTTTTATGTGGCTAACACTGTAACTTAATTTCTTGCAGTATTTGTTCAACATGGATGTCTCTGACTGCAGTCACTAGAATTATATAATCCCTAAATCTGTGATTCAAATAAAATAAAATAAAACATCTCACAACAAACAAGTTTAATATGAAAAGTCTGAAAGAAAGTCAGAAAGAGTTTACAGCATTAATTCAAGTATGATAGTTCTCCTTCAAATACAAGTGACAGAAACAGCATAGTTTAAAGATATTCTGCAAATAATAATGTGGTAAACCTTCAGAAGCAAAAGGAAAAAAAAAGTTGCTTCAAGCCTACTTTAAAGAGAAACTATAATGGTTTTTGGAAAAACAAAATTCAAAAGTTTACTAAATTAAAAACGGGTGTTTTAGATATTTCCCTTTGATTTGCATTATTTATATAAAATTATTATTGGTATGCATGCTGGGCTTTCAAATAAGAAATGCCAAGGCTACCTTTACACTTGTTGACTACTCCTGTAAATTAAATAAATAGGAGCATGATGTTTGTCAAGGGAGAGAGAAGGGGTCTCCCCCTCTGTCTGTGCAATATGATATCTTGTTCAACAGGTCACAACATGTGCTACTCACAGCATAGTAGGAAAAAAAGCCTGGTGTATAGATGGATCTGTAACTCTCACTTGGCACCTGTTGACTGCAAGGAAAAACGTTAAATATTTATTATGCCCACAAGACATAATATGTTTAAATGGTGCATGTTATACCTGAACCTAACACATACATAAAAACACACTCAAACTTTCTTAATCCATATGTACAACCAAGCAAGGCCGGTGCAAGGATTTTTGCCTACACAGGCGAAGGAGCATTTTTGCTATATCCCCAATTATGAATGAATGGGAAGTGAATGAAGAATGGGAAGTGAGTGAAATGGGAAGTATAGTGAGTGGAAGTGTGGTTATAGCAAACATACTCTGTCCTCATGTTATGAATGAACAGGAACACTCAGTATAGAGGCTTCCTGTTCATTTATAACTGGGGATGCAGAAAAAGAGATTGAGGACTCAATCTATTCTTCTATTTTAAAAGGGAAATATCAGGGGTCTGTATAGACCCCTACTATCTCCCCAAAGCTCCCAACAGTAAAGTAAAAAAAAATTATTCAATAAAATGCTTATAACACTTAATATGGTAATGTAATTGCTCAGGCATGGTCCACAATTGTGATTATAGGATGCTATATTGTTTGACCAAACTATAATGGTTTAGTAATTAAAAAAAATAAACATCAATATACTGGAAGACCAAAAGTTTGTTTACTGATGTCTTATATTTTGTTTAAAAAACGAATATTTAATTTTTTTACGAATAAACATGTATTCCAAGGTACATCTTTGACTTTTAGTATGCAAAAGATGTGGGCTTACTGATAAGAAATCACAGCACTGACTGCTTAATACAATGAAGAAAGCGGGAGAGTCTGCGATCAACGATTAAAAGCACTGATGGAGGAATTTGTTCAATTTTTTTTCATTCAGCCCAAAATAGAGCAGTGTTTGGCCAGCTTTACTTTGTGCCAGCCTCCTTGAAATATTTAGTTATAAAGTTGGCAGCTGAAGGAGGGGGTGTGCCTGCTATTTAGCGATTTGTATTTTGTTTACTACTACTTAAAAATGGTAAACATTAAATATTCATATTTAATAAATAATTTTTTTATTCACCTGAATACAAATTAAAATGTTATTAAATATAATTTAGGGATTATGATTGTCTCTGTGGAAGATCAGACACAAGTAATGGACTGAATAGCAGATCATACCTTTGATAGTTATAATCTGGTAGTTGTAATGGCTATAATTTGCGTGTCACTATCCAGCAGTAACTCAAGTACCAGTCCCAGGTTTATCTATATGCTCTAATATATGTGTTAGGTAATACAGCATCTGCCACAGCAGATACATTTAATTATAGACTGTCAGGAGTGTGATAAGCTTTGGTGATAATTTTATGCTTTTGCTTTCTCTCCCATTCTTTTTCCTGTTTAGTAAAGAACAATGTTACTATTTCTATACAATATCATTTGTTTGATGTTATAAAAATCTATTAGTATCATTTTAGCAATAGCCATTTGCAATGTTTTTATAATTGGTGCATATATGGACAACATTGCATATAGAATATGAACAGACAATGCTGTATAGCCAAGTTATCCTATAAATTAAAGTCAGGTGTTGGCAACTATGCATGGCCATGATAATTTTTACAACACTGCCTGGAAACCAAAACAGCATAATTGCACTTTTATGTATATTTCAAGTTTCCTGAATTAGGCTTAATTCACATTCAGTGGAAACTCCAGTAATGACTGTGTTATGACATCAGTGTAAGGAAATTTCTGCAAGGCTCTGTAGTACTTTCCATTACCTTGCTACATTAAATTAACTATATTTTAAATTATTTCAAATTGTATAATACATACAGTCTACAGCCTAGCAGCAGCAATAATCATAAATATGCATTATTAATGTATAATAAAAGGCAAAATTGATTATCAATACTTACTGTAATTTTCCTTGACATGACACATAGGTTGACCCTGCCACTCTGCTCTGTTGGAAATGCAACAGCATTGACTGTTATGTCTTTTGAGCTGTAGATGGCGCTGTAGTGCAATTTCAGTCGCTATATGCATGCTTATCTATGATACACAGGAAGTTTCCTTTATATGTTTCCTGCATAATGCTGTATACATACATGTAACGTTCTTCTAAGCAAGTAAAACGTAATTCCACATTCCTCAAGATCTTAGTGCTTCATCTAAACACATAACCCACATGCTCAACTTATCTTAAATTTAAGTTCCACCGTATCAGGAGTGTTCCTTAACCAAGATACATCTACTCTTATTGGGCCCATGTGATACCACAAGGATAGGTCTGGAAAGGAAAATTACAGTAAGTTTGGTAATTATTTTTTTCTTTTTGTGATATCACACATTGGAAATAACTACTACAGACTGGGTGAGATTCAATACATGTTTTTGTCTATCTTAGAAACAGCAGACAATACTTTTTGTCAAAAGGCAACAATAGTGAGTGTACCCAAATCTACAAAGTAGTGAGACAAGAAAGTGTTTGGTGACGACCATGTTGTCAAATTGTCTCAATGCTCAGCATGCTGATAGCATTCTCAGGAAAGCCTCCTTAACCCTGTTTCTCCTTCTAGGAATCATGTAATTGTTCAGACTTTCTTAACTGTGCAGTAGCCCAGAGATAAGCTTTCAGAACTCTGCCCACATGAAGCAGATGGCCTTTCTCTGCCATAGTAGATGTTGTCAAGACTAGTACCTGATTGACCTGGAACCAGGACCTGGGGTAGAAAGCCTGGCCTCGTGATGAGGGCAACTCTGTCAGGCAGGATCTGAAGAAATGGCTAAGCTTGCCCCAGTGCTTTAACCTCTGAAACCTATTTTAGGAGAAGTGACAGGAACCAGAAAGTCTGCCTTAAACATGAGATTTTCAAAACAGCAAGCTTCCAGAGGCTCAAACAGTGGTCCCTCAAGGTAGTTGAATGTCAGATTCCATTTAAGATAGCGAGGTTTTCTTGGCAGTCTCAGCTGCATACCAGCACTAGAACTCCATGACCAGTCTGTCCTCTGCCTTTGATGTGCTTGTGAAAACTGATAATGTGGTGACTTGAACTTTTAGTTAATTGAGTCCTATATGTGCTAGAAAAGTAAGGCTGGGTTCACACCTGAGCGTATTTTTTCAGCTCGTTTTTCAGCTCGTTTTTTTTCAGGTTTTTTAGCACGTTTTCTGTTCAGTGAAACGCGCGTTTCACTGACGGTATGATTTTTATTTTGTTTTTTTCCTTATTTTCTCTATTAAAAAAAAAATGTCACTTTCAAACTTCCCGTCGGCTCCGCCCCCCTGCAACATGGCCGCTCGCAAGGGACGGAACCCGGAAGACGGCAGCCGTCTGAGGACACAGCGGGGATCGCGGACAAGGTAAGACCTGTACGCTGTATTCCCGAGTGTGGCTCGGGGTTACCGCTTTGTTAACCCCGATCCACACTTGGGAATACCAATGGAAATGCGCAGAAAAACGCCCCAAAGAAGCTCCTGTACTTCTTTGGGCGTAGGGCGTTTTTCAGCGCGTTCCGGAACCATGCCCATAGGCAATTATTGGTTTTCACATGTTGAGCGTTTTACAGTGCGTAGGAGCGCACCGTAAAACGCCCAGATGTGAACCAGGCCTAAAACTTTAATTCAGGGCCTAGTCTGTTCAGAAACTTGTGGATCACAGGAACAGGAGAAAAGGCATAGGCTTTTAAAGCTGGTAAGGACAACTCTTTTGGGCAGGATAAAAAGAAAGGGTATAGCATGCCCTAGTGCGGTAAACTCTGAAACCCTCTTAGCAGAAGTGACAGCAATCAGAAAGGCTGGCTTCAACGTGAGATTTCAAAACTCATTGATTGCTACTGCATGAGGACTGGGAAACACGGATATGAACTTTGTCACCTTGGTGACAGTGTTCCAATCATCTTGAGTCACCTTGGTGTTCTGGGGAGATGCAATTAAGTCCACCTCTAGATAAACCCATTTTTGTACTAGATGTCTAACATCTAAGACAGTAACTACCACTTGTTTCTGTCCAATGCATGGCAAGAAAGTGTTTCAGCCAACATGTTCTCTATTCTGTGTAAATAGAGCGTAGAGATTTACTTCAGATTGGACTATGCCCACATCACGACCAAAGCCACCTAGCTCAGCAAAGTCCTGCTGTGAGTTCTTCCCTGCTTCCTGACATATAGTACTATTGTCTTGGTGTCAACTTGCAAAAAAATGGCTTGATCCTTGGTCAACTGAGTGAAGGTCTGAAGGGCACAGGTTGCTGCCCTGAATTTCAAGATAGTCGACACGAGAAGTGTTGAAGTCCAAGCAACCTTGTGTATTAACTTCTTGCCAGTGTGCCCCCCAACCAGTCAGGCTCACATCCATAGTAAGTGTAATCCGCCTTGCTAGGGGAATAAACTGGCAATGTATAAGGTTTGCTTTGTGAGTTCACCACATGCATATCATAATAGAGTGAGTAATACAGATCTGTTGTTTCAGAGATATGGTGGATCACTGTTGTTAAAATCCCTGTTGAAAGGGTTGGATATCCATTTATCATAGGGATCAAAGCAGTCATTGTTCCAATCATAAGACAGTGTGTCCCAGAAAGAGTATGAGCTGAGAGAGCTTCCTTCACTCATCATCTGATTACTAGTATATTTTCTCTCTCTCTCTACTCTATTTCACTCTCTCTCTAGAGAGAGAGAGAGAGAGAGAGAGAGAGGGAGAGGGAGGGGGGAGATAGAGAGGTGGCTGCACTGACGATGTTGAAATGCGCTCCCAAGTAGGTCATGGTCTGGGCTCTAGGTGACTTTTTGGAAAATGTATGACCCACTCAAATTGGTGAGTTAGAGATGGATTCTCCATTCCCTCAAATATACGTTGACTGCAAGAAGGACTTTCAAAAACATCTGGGGGGATTGGAGAGGCAGAACAGCAGGCATACGAATTGGTAGTAGAGCATCCGTTAAGTCGATGGAAAGCATCCAGTCTTTAGGAAGAATTGAATACGAGATGGTCTGTAGTGACTGCATCTTGAATTAGTGTCTCGATATGTCCTTCTAGAGCCTTTTTGAATTACTGGCCTCTAATCCCCAGTTTACTTCAGCAATAGGAAGATGCACCTCCTTGAAACTTTGAGATTTGTGCACATTGCTCAATCAGCAAGAAAGTTGTGAATGTACTGAAGTAGGCTGCTCTTCTTGTCCTGCTATTTTGAATATTCCTGTGGACAAAAGATTCTTGTGGGATTCACTGGAAAGACTACCTGTGGCCCTTACTTACTGTCTACAGGAGCCAAGCATCTGTAAAGTGTTCCTGGTGAAAGTGTAACAACTGAGTTCTCACTGTACAGAGCAGAACGGATGCACCCTCACCCTTGACAAATCACATGAGCGAGCTGTCCACCACTGGAGCATTATCAAGGTGTGTCACCTCAGACTCCCTGAGCGATTACAGCTTGAATAATCATCTGGAAGGATCCATTCAACCTGGAACCACCAATCCACCTTGATCCATTCCTCCCATCCCACATCCTTTATTTCATCTTTATGGATGGAGCGTCAACTGTTTCCTCCCACTAAAGGGCCTGTCCTAAAGCACTCACATATAGTTGTACGATGATGAAATCAAAGCCTCCAATGGCTTCTTCCTCATATTCTGCTCCAGACGAAATCTCTGACAAAGCTCTTTCTTCTCCCACTGGTTGAGCTGATGGAATGGCCACCTCCAGGGTTTGCCTGAAGGTGCTGGTGCAGAGAACTCCTTAACCCTTTCACTACTGCTGATGTACAGACTCCCACACATTCCCTGTCGCTACCCATTTACCTGTGTAAAGCCGACTAACGGCTTTACACTGAAAGCAATCTGGTCCGCCTGTTCGCTACCAGGGTATTTGTTAAAGAGTTGCTAATATCATGCAACATAAAAATTGGCAAATACCACCATTTTATTTAACAGGGTCTCTGATTTCAGGAAATATATACTTCTGGGGGGTTTTAAGTAATTCTCAGGTCTAAAATGTGGATTATAACATGTGTGCAAAAAGACGCAAAAACGTCTGTGGCAGAAAAAAGGTCAAAAGTCTCCTACATAATTTGTCTTGTTATAGAGACTGCCTCTGCCTCTCTTATCTGCCTTTTTCTTTCTGGAAGCTTCTAAAAAGACATGATTCACACATGGTTTTGACCCTCCAGAACTCCTATGAGGGAACTTTTGCTTCCAGCTGCAATATGGTAAAAGGTCCTAAGCACTGCCCCTTTAACAGACCTTAGACCAGATCCACCTTTCAAAAAAGACATATATGTACAGTAATGCCAATGCAGCCAGAATGTGCCTCCCTTTACACTGCTGCACTTTGCTTTAAATACGGTAGATGCTGCCTAAGGTGTTAACATTTTAATAAACACATAACTGCATTCCCTGTTTTTTTCTCATTTATCTATTATCTGCCTGGAGTTCATCTCATTGTTGTTCAAAAACATCTAAAGATCAAGCCAACCTGGACTACACCTAATATTTGGCCCTTCATCCCCTATTTTTTTTAAATGAATGCTCCTCTCACTGCTGTGGTGAATGTCCTGCCAAGTCCAGTTGCATAAGTCTGTTCTTAGGAATTCTACAGTTCTCTACCCAAAGAACTGGTAGCGCAATATATGACCCTTTCTTTTCCATCTCCAAGCCTCCCCTGTGTTCCAGCTGACTGAACACAGTTGGCCGTAGCCAAGCATGTTCCCCTCCCACATCAGAAGGCTTTAATTAATCCAGCAGCTGCTTTGAGTTTTGCATGTGGTTTCCCATGCAAAGACAAGACTTGCTGTCTGAAACTCCTACAGCAGGCAACAGTCTCTGGAAGAAATACATTTCATATTTGTTCAGGTGCATCCAGCTAGCCGATCTTCCTGAAAATATTTAGGAAAACCACTGCTTGGTAATGCACCAGTAAAATAGCTGTACTGTATTTGAAATATTTCGCTTGATATCCCAATGTCTGCACTTAGTTGTATTCAGATATCCTGCCAGGAACATATAGTCAATGCCAAGGAGAAGGGAAACAGTTTTGAAAAGTTTTGTTGTCTCGCTAAAAATAGTATGATAGTGACAGGATGCAAATGATAGTTTATTCCTTTCTTTCAATTTCTAAGAGCAATCTGAAGAGAAAGCCACATGTGAGATCAAATATAGAGCTGAAACTTCTTGGTATTCAGTAAAAGAAGCAGAAGCAGTCGTATTTGGAATCCGGTTTCGAATATTTGAATTACCCAGTGTCTGTCCAGTTTCACAGTTAGCAAAGTTCTTTACAAAGGCAGCAGCTGCTGGATATGCATATACATATACAAAAATGAGAGATTTGATACATTCTTAGCATTTACTTTACTAAATCCATTGTATATTACAGAATGTCAAAGCTGAACTGTAGACAAACAGCCAACTATGCAATTAAATACTGTATATATACATTGAACCTTTTTGGAAAATACGATTCTGCTCGCGACCAAAATCGGTTGGCAGCCACGTTCGTAGGGGTCAGAATGGGTTAACCTTATTTACATTGAACCTTATGGGAAAATTTGATTTGGTTTGGTTCATGACCAATTCGGTTCGCGACCAGAATCGTGGAACGAATTAAGTTCGTGAACCGAGTTACCACTGTATATATATATTTATATATATTACGGAAAATTGTTATCCAATACTTACCGTAATTTTCCTTTCCTGGCTCTCCTCATGTCGGCATACTAATGGGTTAACCCCACCCCAAATCACAATAGGACCACCCCTAACAAGAGAATAAATCCCCCCTCTCCCACCTCATACGTGTTCAATAGCACCCAGAGCCAAGGCATGGGAGGGAAGCTATGCCGACATGAGAGCTAGGAAAGGAAAATTACGGTAAGCATTGGATAACAATTTTCCGTATTCCTGGCTCACCTCATGTCGGCATACTAATGGGACATAGCTAGCAATAACAACCAGGGAGGAACTCATGCCAAAATAATTTTAATAAGCAGCCGAAGCCGCAGAAGAGAGTATGGACGCCCCAAAGGCTGAATTCGCAGATCTAGACACATCGACATTGTAATGCCTAATGAAGGTATTGGAGGATGACCAACTCGCTGCCTTGCAGACGACCTCCACCGGAACCTTGGCGTAGGCTGCCCAAGACGTAGCCAGGGACCTCGTTGAATGAGCCCTGATCTCCTGCAGAGGGGGAAGACCCGAAGCCTTATAAGCCGATTGGACCGTCCTCACCACCCATGTGGATACGATTCGCGTGGAAGCGGCAGCTCCCTTCCTTGGACCTCCTGGCATTACAAGGAAACGATCCGTGGAACGAAAACTCTCCGTTCATAGCAAGTACGTGGAAAGTATGTTGACTACATCTAATCTCCCTACATACTCCTCCTCTGCCAACAAGACTGCACCTGACAGGGCCGGGAGGACCGACTACCAATTGAAATGGAACACCGAGGATACTTTTGGTAAGAATGATGGAACAGGCCGCAACACTATCCGGTCTGCGAAGAACTGGCAATAAAGCTCCTTGCAGAAAAAAGCTTGCAACTCCGACACTCTCCTGGCGGAGACAATTGCTGTGATGAAGACTGACAGGAGTGTGAGGTGATATAGTGAACACGAAGTCGGAGGAAAGAATGGTGCCACCGCAAGTGCTCTTAACACCAAAGGCAAGTCCCATTTTGGAAATAGTGGTCTCACTGGAGGCCGCAACTTCATAGCTGCTTGCAAGAACTGTCTCACCACACTATTATGAGCCCAACGACACTTAGTCAATGCCGACAAGGCTGACACCTGCACTCGAATAGTATTATAACTCAGGCCTGTATCGAGAGCGGATTGAAGAAAGTCTAGGATATTCCCCACCGTTGGGTTCTCCGGTTGCCAACTCCTCTGTGCCGCCATGGTGAGGAATCTTTCCCAAACTCGGTGATAAGTAGTTTTAGTGGATGGCTTAGTAGCATTCAACATGGTTGTTACCACTGATTCTGAGAGCTATAAGTTTCGTAGCCTCTGCCTTTCAATCTGCAAACCATCAAATACAGGTGCGCCACATTCGGGTGGCCATATTCGCCCCTGGGAGAGAAGATCCCTCACAGGGGCACGGGTCTCGGTGTCTCGATCGCCAATTCCATGAGTAAGTGGAACCATGGCCGCTTCGGCCACCAAGACAGGATGACAATCGCCAGAACGCCCTCCCTGTCGATCTTCTGGAGTGTTCGCAGTATCAACGGAGTGGGAGGGAAGACGTAGACACTGTCGAACTGCCAAGGGAGGGACAGCGCATCCTGACCCAGAGCCTCCTGGCACCAGTAACAAATAAAATCTCAGGATCTGCGAATTGCTCTTGGTTGCCATGAGATCTATCCAAGGCATCCCCCATTCTTGGACGAACGGCCGAAGATACTTTGGGTTCAATGACCATTCGTGTGGATCCAAAAACTGCCGGCTTAGCCTGTCCACTTCCTGATTCTCCGTTCCTGGCAGATACGAAGCCGTCAAATCCAGCAGATGCTGCTCCGCCCAAGGAAAGAGAACTGAGGCAATGCGCAGTAAAGTTGAGCTTTTCGTCCCTCCTTGTCGTACCACATAAGAAACTGCGGTCTTGTTGTCCATGCGCAACTGGACCCGCCAACCCTCGACCAGAGGTTGAAAGGCTCTGAGAGCCTCGAAAGCAGCTTGCAACTCGAACACATTCGAGTGCCCTGGACTCCAAGCCCATAGTGCCTGAACTTGCTGCCCCAAGCAATGGGCTCCCCAACCTGTCAGGCTGGCATCCAACGTAATTGTTATCCAGTCTCCTGGTTGCAGGGGTCTCCCTTTCACCAAATTTTGTGACCTGCGCCACCATTGCAGACTGCTCCTGACCACACGTGGAAGGAAGATTACCTGGGTTAGAGACCGCCTGTCCCATTGTTGGCGAAACGAAAACTGGACATGGCGCATGTGCCAATGGGCCCAAGGGACTGCCGAAATGGATGATGAAAGGACTCCCAGAAACGAGAGACACTGATGTGCCGTGCATGTACAGGATGCCATGAGCAGGCCGGCCAAGCGGCTGATTCGAGAAACCTTCTCTTTTGGAAGAAAAAGCCGTGATGCTTCTGAGTCGAATATCATGCCGAGGTACTGCAAAACCTGTGCCGGTACTAGCTGGCTCTTCTGCAAGTTGACCAACCAGCCATATTGCTGGAAGGTCTTGAGAACGAGATCTCTGTGCTGAACAATCTGTTCCTGCGATTGAGCCAATAGAAGAACATCGTACAGATAGTGCAACACTCTCACGTTCTTCAACCGTAAATGCACTGATACGAATACCTTTGAAAAGGTCCTTGGCGCTGAAGATAGGCCGAACGGAAGGCATTGAAACTGGTAGTGGTTGCGACCCACCGCAAACCGCAGGAATCTCTGGTGCACGCTTGCACGTGGGACATGGAGGTAAACATCCTTCAAGTCCACCGTGAGCATCCAATATCCCGGCCTCACTAGTGCTTTTATGGTTTCTACCGACTCCATGCGGAAACTCTCCACCTTGACAAACCGATTTACCCTCTTTAGGTCTAGAACTGGTCGAAAGCCGCCTGTCACCTTTCGTACTCCCAGCACCCATTGATCTTGAATGGTGTCCGCCCATATCTGCCCAAAGGAAGACTAAAAACAACGGGGAATACACTCCCTGGCCTTTCTGGTGCTCTGGCACAGGCAGAATGGCTTCTGTCCGAATCAATTCTTGCACATATGAGCGCAAAAAGTTCTGCTTTTCTAAGGAAGCTGGTGTTTGAGTCCGTACAAAATGATCTGGGGGTATGGAGGCAAACTCTATCTTGTACCCGCGTCTGACACGCCAAATGTACCATGTCCACCGACGCCTCTGCAACAAAGTCTGAAGCCATCTTCAGGTCATTCAAGGACTCAATGATCCTTTCCCTTGACGTTCCAGAGAGCAAAGCTTCTTCCACTACCGAAATCCAAACTCGCATAGCTTTGCTGACCAAGGACAAGGCCACCGCGGGCCTGCATGATGCCCCAGCAGTTGCGTATATCTTCTTTAGATCCACCTCCAGACGTCTGTCCATGGTATCCTTGAAGGAAACAGAATCATCCAATGGCAATAGTACATGTCTAGCCAGCCTTTGTAAGGATGCATCTATTTTAGGAGTTGCATCCCATAATTCTGAATCTGCAGACCGACATGGTTATAACTTAGATATGCGATTAGGCAATTGACCCCTCTTATCCGGCCTTGCCCACTCTTCCTCAATGATCTCCTTAATCTCAAAAAAGAGTGGAAAGGAAGGTAGCTCCTTCTTAATATTTGGAAAGAATCTTCTCTGTTTGGGAACAGGAATGGGATCCTCCTCCCAACCCAGAGCAAGCTTGATAGCGGAAATAAACGGAGATACTAGAGCGAAGTCAAATGAAAAAGTCTCATCCAGAGCTTCCTCCCTGTCCGCCTCCGAAGCATCCAGATCTGAATACTGGGAAGACAATACTTCTCTAGGTCCTTCCCCATCTCTTCGCCGTTTAGAAGTAGAACTATGCTGAGTGTATTCCTTAATGCCCTCTGCCACTGCCTCTCGGATATAGGCTCGTATATCCTGTGAATCAGAAGCCGTATCCCCAGCCAACTCTCTGATGCAGGTCACACACAACATCTTCCTTGGAAGTGCCCGAGCACCACATGCCCGACATGTTTCTGTGGATGGCCCTGCCTGGGGTGAGATTGACCTTGGTCTAGCTTGCGTTAACTGGGGAGACCCATGTGGAGAGGGCCTGTTGGGTCTAGACTCAGGAGAAGATGAAATCCTGCGGGAACGCGATTTCACCTTATGCTTCCTATATTTAGGGCTCTTCCCTCTGAAACCATAAACACCCATGAGATGTCAGCACTCTTTTAATCCTCCAGCAAAACTACAGAAAAAAATATATATATATATATATATTTAGGGGGTTTTTCACTAAAGAGCCAAAGGATTTAGCCGAACGTTCTCTTAGGCTGCACAAACGCTTCGGTTCAGCCGAACCGAAGGGCTGCTGTACACGCCTTTTTCAATAGTGCGTACAGCAGCCAAAGGCAGCAGAAATAAACAGCTGAAGGCAGCTGAGCCAAGCAAAGCGGGGGAGAACGGTCCGCCGAAGACCAAATCCCCTCAATTTGTTAAAAGATAGATTTAAAAAAATAATTTGGGGTTCCCCTCCCCAATTCATACCTTTTAGGTCTGGTATGAATGTTAGGGGGACCCCCAATGTCATAAAGGGGGCACATAGATTCCACTTCCCCTTGTGAATGAGTAAGGGGTAGTTGTTGCCCCTACTTATCCACCAAAAAGTACAGAAAAAGTAAATAAATACACCACGCCTTGAGAAAGTCCTTTAATTCAACAAAAAACAAAAGTCCACCCATTTGTTTACACTTGGCACAGACCTGTCATTTTGCGGTGGGTATTCGGCGGTAGCTGACGGGTCAGTGGGCCTCTTTTGATTGCAGTGTTCAGCGTGATTGATGATGTATTACATTGCTGGACAATGGGTCCGCTCTGTTTTTTGGGGGGTTTTGTATACATAATATTTTTAATTCTGTTTGCTACCTCTGAGGTAGCGAACAGAATGACCAAGCCGGATGCTGAGCTGAGCATTCAGGAATTCCCTCGCTGGTGTTTGGCCCCTCACTCTCTGATGGTTATGCTGTCAGCCCATCAGCGGTAGAAGAAGCTGTTAATGGTGACAGGATGTGGTCATAGTTACATTAGATGGTAATGGTGGCAGGAGGTGGTTTTTCTTATGTGCCTGCAGTGGTGGAATGGGATGCTTAGATTCTATCATATAATAAATGTTGTTTGGACAAAAATGTAATAATGAGCATCAGCAACAGGGGCTTGGTATTTATTGCTGATCCAGGACTAGTTAATTTTTCTAAGGTGAGCTGAGAACAGATAAACTCTTTTTTCTGTCACAAACCCTACTACTGTACTAAATGCATGATCTGAAAGCACACTGTCTGCACGGCAGCCCAGCAGCTCAATTGCCTGGGCAAGCTCTGGCCAGTGGTCTATCCTCAATACACTAATAGTCAAGGGGGTTGTCTGTTCTGAGGGTGTCAACACCCACCCCTGACTCCATATATTCAGCCACCATATGGTTTATACACTGCCTATAACTGGTAGCAGCAAACAAGTTCTGATAAGTTCTGCTTTTGTTTCCCTTATAACGTGAATCCAACAGGGTGGCCAACCAGTAATGATGGCCTGAATCCTGAGGTTTTTTTTACAGGAACTGGAGCATGAATTAAGCCATCCACCACAATTTCAAAAAGAAGAGGAACCCAAGTCTTTGGAGTCGCTGAAGACAATGTTGTCTTCAGCTATGTCCCAATACACGTACAACTCCAGGGTTTGGGAGGGTTGAAATGTACCCCTAAAACCTGCTTTGTATCCTCCTTCTCAATGCCTGTACCACAAAGGTCCTCCTCTTCCATGTACTCCTCCTGTGAAATGTGCATTGTGGCAATGTGTGCTACAGGCAACACAGCTTTGATAAAGGATGCTGCAGTGCACTAGTATGCACTGCCATGTGATGCATTGCCGAAAAAGGATCAGGTGTGGTTTGGCTGCTGTGGTTGCATTGGTAATAATAATGAATGCGTTTGGAAATTCATGCATGTAGTAATCCACCGCAACACACTTATGTAAAGGAGACCTTAACCAAACCTCTTTGTTTGCCCCTCGTACAAGTGATAGGTTTGCTCTAAGTGACCTCTATAGAAAGGAAATCCACAGACCTTTAAAAGTGCTAAATGGATGTCACTGACAAATTCTCCTGTTTGCTGCATTATTTTCCTTCTTTGTCACTCTTGTCCTGTATTTGCTTTGTACTGTAATGTGAACAATGTTCTATTTTTTAATTAAAGAAACTCTTAGAACTTTTCTGGACACCCAAAATAAACGTACCATGTCTGCGTATATACACAGTGGTGCAACAAACATAAGTGTCTTTATGCGCGATCTGCTAGGAAATTAGCTATTCTTGTACTAAATGATCAGCTTACACAATAAATTTTCAGAGACATACAGAAAATCCATACTGCAGAGCTCACTGATTCTGATCTGACCTATGGCTAGAATTTTTCTTGTGTTCCTCATTAAAGTGGCACCTTTAAATGTTCAGCGCAAGTGAGAAAGTACCATGTAAGCAGATAATAAGAGGAAAGTGTTGTCAATGCGGCTTTCATAAATGATCAATAAGTTTGTTCTTGCGCTGAGTTTTTTCCCCCCCCTTTTTGGTTTGATCTTTCCATTTCTCGGTGATAAGGCTGCATTTTTCACTATCGGCTGTGCTTAGACAACCTCCGTCTCTCCTGTGAGTTACAGGATCCATCATGACTTAACACATCAAAGTGTCTGCAGCAGCTAGAGCGCTGGGCCAGTTCTCAATGAAATGGGCAGACAGTCTGTTAACAGCCTGGCCTTGATCCATCACACAAAACTACATAGTAATTGCCATTGAGTCTGAGGCATAACATTGAATCTCAGCTTAATGAATGCCATCCAATGCGTTACTATATCCAAGCATGACAAGAGACTTAAAATGAGTGTTAAATCACTTCAGAGATGTTGTTCATATATGACACAACAAAAGTATTATTTGACTTCTTCATTACAGTATTTATCAGAGCAAATCAAAAGCAATTCAAATTTAATTGGCTCATCCAATTTGCCTCATTTCTACGTACCTTACTTTAACAGATACAAACAGAGAACCAAGAATTCTGCAAATGCTTTTTACAGTGGGCAAACAGTTTTCTTTTATATTCAAATTTTTTCACTTTGATGACTGTGGCGTTATAATTGTATGGATGACTGTACTCTAATTAGTTTACAAAACCTCACTTGCTGCTCTTAATGCTGAACTCCAGCCAGATATAAAAAGCACAATGGCTACAGTCTTGTATTCATTAAAAATAAAAACAAATGTGCTTTACATGCAACTAGTGTATGTAGCCACACTTGATTAATATCAGCCTCTTGTAATTCATTGTACAGCAGCACTCAGAAAAGGAGTTGAAGGGACACCACCAGGTGTGCTGCATGCACATGTGCTGACATGGAGATTCTTGACATGGAAACAGAGCAGAGTGGGGATGGAAAGGGCTGCTGCTGGTCCTTCACTGTACATTCACAGTCTGGGGGTGGAAGTAGGGCTGCCACCTGTCTAGGATTGACCCGGACAGTCCGTGTTTTGAATTCTGTGTTTGGGTTTTATGGCAGCAGAAACCCGGACACAAGATGTCATGCAGACTGGGGCAACGAAAATTAAGATAGAGGCTACTGGCCCCCCACTGAAAATAGTCTCAACTGTGATATTTACATATGAATGGGGGAGCGCTATTTACATATGAATAAAACAAGACTAATTCTCCCCCAAAAAATGTCAGCGTGTCGCTAGAGTGTTCGGGTTTTGCTTGAAGAAAAGGTGACAACCCTACTGTAGGTGGAAGGTGACCAAACTCTATTGCTAATCTGCAGTAGAGACAATTCAGGTCTCCAGGCCAGCTGTTTAAATATGAACAGACAGAAGTATAAAGCCTTTGGCAGAAAAAACAACCTGTATGCTGTATATGCATTTTCAAATGTGTATTTAGCTGTTTGCCTGGACAACACAGTCTATTACAGGAAGTGGGGGTGTGAGTCCTAGTTAGCTGAACAGAACTAAAAATCCTTTGGCAAGTTTATCAATTTACTGTATGTATATGTATATCATCTGTGTATGTAGCTGTTTTCATAGAGTTATATGCAGACAAATTAGGCTGTAAAATCTTTCATTATTTTAGGACAAAAACACTGAACTGAAGAAATAAAAATGTTTATATTGATAAGATTTTTGATAGCTGGAAGTTACAGTCAGACACTGAGCTTTCCAGTTTACTATCTTGGCCATAGACCAGTGGATACGACTTCTTTATTTTATTAGTGTCGAACATCTCATAATGTCTGTATGGAAACGTTTGCATACCCATTTGTCAATTGTGTAAATACTGCTTTTGTTTTATGTTTGCTATTCCTTTTCTAACTGAAATGAAACAAAGGGAAACTTTGAGGTTTGGAAAGTTTGGCATAAATTAATGTTCGGGTTGTATTTATCTATGCGTTCTAACACAGCATATTAGCTTCCTTGAAAGGAAGGAAGCAATGAAGTCAATGCTAAATTGAGAAGCAGGCTCTTTCTGGTACAAACAATGCATTTACCAAGTTAATGGCAAGGCAAGGAGGAAGGGGCATGTGAACACTCAAGAAAGTATGTCTTAATTTGTATCTACACAGTGTCATACACAGATCAGATATATATTTATTTTATTTGTGTGTTTTTTTTTGTTTGTGTTATCTTGTATTGTCCTATTTTGTTTGTAGTTTGTTATTAAGTGTAAAAAGTACATAGGAGCTCCCGGATTTAGGGCAGTGGGATTTAGAAGAGCTCTCCACTTCTCTCTCCGAGAGGTGTAGGGCATACATTATCTCTTACATTCAAATGTTTTTGTACACTTATCAATATACTAAGTGGAGGGGTGCTAATATCAATGTAAGTGCAAAAGGATATGATTAAAACAGATAAATAATGAAAGATTGTGAAGAGAGGGGGAATACGAAGCTGGATATAGCTTGTGTATGATATACATAGGAATTATGTTTATGGATGTAAGGCAATGTATAACTGCTTGTTT
>NW_017306502.1:1078840-1096694 GCF_000935625.1 Nanorana parkeri
TTTGTCATTGTTGTAGTACTATTGTTAATTTAATCCCGATTACAAAAAATCTCAGATAAACTGGAACATATTCATGTAATCCCAAAAGTTGTTTTCAATATTTTAAATCTTTCATTAAAAAAATACGTAGTGATCCTTGTTCTGGCACTTCCTGTAATAGGGTGACAACACTCTGTCCCTGACTCCCAGTTTCTATGCTACATTGTCACTCTCCCACATGTGCCCTGGTGGAGAATATGCAGCGAAAGGGTTAAGTCTATATATCCCCATAACTATCATGCAAATTCCCTTTATGGAATTGCTACATATGTTCTACTGTGGTATTTTGAAATTCTTGCTTTCTTATGTCTCTTATATGTTCCAAAAATGTTACTTTTAATGGTCAAATTTTAGAGGACAAATTGAATAATGACCACATCTATGACCTACATCCTCCATGTTTTTTTTTTTTTAAACAACTTTTTTGAATGAGGGAATGTACTCACTTTTGACCAAATGGTCCTTTAAAAGTAGGGCACACTCGGCAATAATAAATTGAAATGGACCAACTATCTGTTTTAGATCTTTACCGAATAAAATATAATGGAGCTCAACCATAGGGACTTTTCAGGTGCTAAACAAAGAAATGTGATATTGATATAGTGAAATGTTTTTTTAATTTGCAACAAATATTAAAATTGATTGTACAAAACATTTGTAAATATCCTATCTGCATCAAGAATACTAGCTTGTGTAAATTTTACTGACAGCTTTATTAAAACTTATCCTATACAAATAATACTCAGATTATCACTGAACATATCATAGTCATTTTAAATCAATTCATTAAATAGCCACTACATGGTTGTCTCTCCCCTAACATTCACCAATGTGCAAACTATGATTATGTTTCATGCTTATAATAAAACTCCTGTTCCAGTAAAGCTTAACTGTATCCTATACATAGGTAAGGAGGACACCAAGTGATTTTCCAAAGCGTTTCACAGACCAGGGTGCCTGCTTCTTCAAGAACAGTGGTAAGTATGTCTGAAAATGGTATATAAAACAAATTAATATGTGCAAATAAATTGACTAAAGGCATGCCAATAATATGGTATTAAGTTTACCAATATAGTACATAGATTGTTTAGCATAGAACTACTTAAATATAAGCAGCAATTTAGCTCACAAGTTACAGTGAATTAGGCTTATAATCATAGGAGTGCGCACAGGGTGTGCCAGGTGTGCCTGGACACACACCCTAATCACCCAGAGCGCAACACCAAGAGCTGTCCTTGTAATTTTGGGGATGCTAAGCAATGGCTAACACTGGCGCAACTACCAGGGTCGCAGCAGTCGCATGTGCGACTGGATCCTGGCGAGTATTAACCACCGCTGGAGGGAGCTGTGGAGCGTTGGCCTGCTGCATCCTGAGAGCTGTATTCCCAGGAGGCAATGTCGGCATCTCAGCGGTAACCTCCAAGGTGCCGACATTGCCTCAGCACCCTCCTGCAGTGGTTGATTGGACATATATATATATATATATATATATATATCAGGTCAACGTATTAGAGTTTATACTCAATATATATATATGAAACCATTACACAAAGTCTGAAGTTATACACCTGACTGGTATGTAATAAAACAAAATAAATCAGTAAAGAGGACCTCTGTGGCTCTGCATGCTGATATGAAATCATCTTACGTTCATTAGTTAAACAAGCATATTTTAATTTTACGTACATTTTTTTCTACTTTCTGGTCCACTTAGGCACTTAGGCACAAATGATGAATCATTGCAACCTGGGAAGGTTAAATCATCACAACATTGCTGGGAAATCTCATCTGTAATCTCACAAGATCTCAGGGAAAGGCATTTTCCTCCCCTGAGATGATGTGCATGGTCATATGTCCCAGTCACGTGTGCCAGAGTTCCAGGAAGTAAAGGTAGATATATTACTCTGCCCTTAGTAAAAATGGCCACTGTGAGAAGAATGGGGAGGAAAATAAAAATAAGGTATGCAAATAATAAAAAGTATGTGTTTGTAAATTGTCATTACTAAACATTTCTAAAGATGTCTTTGTTGTTAATTTGAAGATATGGGTAAAGTTCCTCTTTAATACCTCGTTTAGTCCTGGGGGCTAGTGGCTTTCAAATAGAAAAACCATCTGCTTTCCCTGTATAGGATTTGTTTATTCTAATTTCTCCCTCTAGTGTTCTCAGAAATGTATTCTAAGGAACAGAATTCCATAAATAAAGTGTTAAAATTGTGTTTGAGACCTAGGTGCCTACTGGTTGGTGTAGATATCTTGCCATTTTCTATTAGATATATGTGGTCATTGATGCGTTTACAAAATTCCCTTTTAGTTCTGCCTACATAGAAGGCTCCACATTTGCAACGCATTAAGTATATCACTCCTTTTGTCATGCATGTCACAAAATGTTTAGGTTGATGTTTTGTTCTAGTGGGTAGAATAACCAGTCTTACGTTTGCTACCTAGTGACACTGGTTATAATGAGCACATCTACTTGTGCCTAATTGAATTGATTCAATATTAAACCTATTAGATCTTTATGTATTGCAAGTAAATGGCAATGCTTTCTCATCAGGGCCTGTAATTTTCCCCAGTGACTCCCACACTGGTATTTTTGAACACATTATTCTCTTTTTTTGGGCCCAAATATGTTTTTCCTAGTAGTTTTTTATGTCCTCTATACCAATGATTCAGACCTTGGCAGCTCAGTTTTTGGAACACTCATCATTAGCTCAACAGGTATAATTGAGTTAGCTGCCAAATGCCGCAGAAATGTTCAATCTACTCCATGTGTGTCCACTACTGAGAGCCACTGAATGAGTCCAAAAAATCTATTGGGGGAAAATATATAAACAGCTAATTCCCAGGAGCATAGCCACATTACATTTTGTCATTTTAAATAATATTATCTCAGAAGACTCTTAAGTGGGAGGATGGTAAAATATAGAAAATGTGTTTTTCAAAGCTAAGAACATTTGTCAAAGTCTGGCTCTGACCAGTTATGTTTCCTATCTGTGTCAAAAGGATTGCTGCTTTTTTAACACCCTCTGTTCTACTGTATAATTCCTAGAAATATTGAACAAACTATCAAGCTTGGTGTTTCCAGTCTAGCCTTGGATTTAAGTCTGGCAGATTCTAGAGATTTGGCAGCAGTGCCTGACTGGCAGCCGAAGTGCAGGCTGCTTACAAGCTAAAGTGAGCTTTCTATTTTTATTAAATTACAGTTTAGCAGCCCTGTAATGTTTTTGAGCAGACTGTCCCTTCTGGCAAATGCCAGAATTACCAGATTGCTAGTCTGGGTCTGTCTGGCTGTATGTAATGTCTGCAAGACTACAGTTGCTGGCCTGATGAAACTATGCATTTTTACAGATTTTAATTTTTGATTGAATATTTAATTGAATAATGAAAATGTTGTTGTGGATGCAAAAGAGTTCCCACCATGAAGGACCGTCACTCCCCTTTAGAGAAAAACATCCAAGTAGTGTATAGTGGAGTCTTCCTTTTTGAATGGGAACCAATCCTGGTTGATGATTAGTAACAGAGGCTCCTGGGAGTGGAGCATGGCCTGCAGTTTGTCAACACGTATTGGTGAGCATGTAAAGACAGTCCACTGCTGCTTTGAGAAAGTTGGCACCATATGGAAAAGGCCTGGAATAAAAGGAAGGAGTTGCACCACACCAGATTTGGAAAGGTTTTGGCTGTGACATTAAGCACCCGACGAGCTCTTGTACATGATAAGCACATCTGAGTTCCCTTGGAAGTTGACTGACATCAGTTATCAGTCCAGGTATCAAAGAGGGCAGGGTCACATTTGTAACCAGGCCCGGATTTCCCACAAGGCCACCGAGGCCCGGCCTCGGGGCGGCAGAGTGCCGACGGGCGGCAGCGGTGACCCTGTGGGGAAGTTGCGGGCGCCGGTGTAAGGTATCCGGCGGCCGCACACTATGGTCCGCCGCCGAAACTGAAGAATTGTTATTACAGTTCGAGCCCTGCAACAAATAAAACTCTGGCAGGGGTTCAAACTTTACTCCTATATCAGTAAATAAAAGTATCTGTGTTGCTGTTGGAGATTTAGCCATACTAACTGTCTGGTAATAGTCAGCAGAACAAGAAGCAAGGCTAAATCTTGCTAACAGAGTGCTGCATAGCAGTAGAAAACTGAAAGGGGTTCAAGCCCTCCCTGACTCTACACCAAAAAAAGAAAAAAATATTTTGGCTGAACTTACAATACAATACAATATAGTACAGTAGATTTTATCTGCTTTTAGCTATATAATTTACTCTAGAGTCCCTGCATGTATAGAGGTCAGTGAGGGGTTGTTTTAAAGCTCATTTACAGCTTGTTAAAGCAGAACTAGCATATCTTTTGTTAAATAAATAGTTTAAAATTGCAAGTTAAAACAATGCATGAACACTTGTTAAATCTGTGATAGCATTTGCTTGATCCATATTTTATATCATTCATATGCCAACTTGCATGTAGTTCCTCAGCACAGGTAGGAGGTGATGAAAGTGGTGCTGCCATCTGAGGGAAGTTATGTAATCATTCTCTTACAGGACATTCTCTTTAGGATCTACTTTGATTTTTTGCCAGGATCCCGGCATGTAATATGAAAGTTCTATCCCCATCCTAATCCTCCCTCTCTCTTGTTCTTTTATTAGCCACTAGCTAATTGTTTTACCAAATGCAGATGTCTATCAAATGAGAAGAGAACACAAAGAAGACCAGGGAGGAGCCACACAATGATGCGCTTTGATGTGCAATGATGTGCTTTGCCCCTTAGGGCCCATTTACACCAAACCAATCAGTTGCGGTATGTTTAACAAACAAGCACTTATGTGTTATGTTTCATGTTAAAGGAGAACTATGGGGTCAGTGTTTTTCCCCATAGTTCTCCTTAGGGTAACGGGAGGACACAAACTAGCGTCCTCCCGTTACCCTAACCTCAGTATACCGCGAGCTACAGCTCGCGGTATACTGAGACGCCGCACCTGGAGCGGATCCCGACTTAGATGACGGGATCCGCCCAGCTGCGTGAGTGACAGCTGGCTCTGCCTACCTAGAGGCAGAGCCAGCTGTACCCGCCCCCTCCCCCGTCCGGTCCGCCAGTCAGCGCTGGCAGATCGGAGCGGGGAGAGGGGAATCCAGCCCCTCCCCCTGTCACGGCAGAGAGCCGTGACAGGATCGAGAGGTGAGGGAACCCGGTATGTGTTCCCTCACCTCCCGATCTACTGAGCCGACCTGTGACAGTCTCATTGTCACAGGTCGGCTTAGAACTATGAGGTGAGTGGAAATCACTCATCTCATAGTTCTCCTTTAATGTCTGCTGCCTTAAAGCCCATTTCCACCTTTGCTGAGGTCTTTTAAAGAAACATACATTTGGTGTACATGCCAGCAATATACTCCAAATGTAAATGATGTAGGCATATGCAGTTTCGGTATACTACTACAGAAACTTACATTTTTTGTTAGCTTTCCTCTTCATATCCTCATGGAAATGGCCGCCTATGTGCTGTGCAAGCAGTGTATAGTCCAACTGAGCTCTCTCCATTCATTAGTATTCATAGTGGCCTCTGCCCCCTCCCTCCAGACAATGTATTGTGTGTAAAGACAGAGTTGGTGTTTATTGATTGTTTTACACAGTATCACAGGGAGGGAGGGTGCTGTTTATATTTTTTGTACAATCCAACCCACACTGAATTTCCTGTGGAGAAAATGTTCAATATCTAGGATTCAGGCCTAATAAAAATGTAATTAAAAAATGAAGAAAGCTTGCAATGTAAGTCATGAAAATGTGCACACATATACATCATCACTGCACCTCTACATTACCACAATACATGCTAATCACTTCCAAAGGTGGAAATTGACTTAAAGGCAGCCTATTCCTTTACATGGACTGGCAGCACACCACATAGGAGTTAACATTTGACCTGCACCATTATTGATAATGCAGCACACTACAACGCATGGTAGTGAGTTATTATGTATACCCTATGCATTGGGGTGCCCTTGAAAATGAATGGCATCACAACACACTAACAGATGTATAGTGCACTCCTATGTGAATGGGTCCTTATGCAAAAGTAGGCGCATAATGACATAGTGGCAAGTATGGAAAGCCTATGACCTCTGAGCACTGCTGTCACTTCACCATGTTGAGAAATATGAGGATTGAAAATTGGGTATTATATTGTATGTGTGTACAATAACATTAATTTGAGTATATTTTTTACTGAAAATATAGAAAAACAGTAGCGCAAGTATCGTGTGATATAAAAATTTGCAACTGCCACCATTTTATTCTACTGGGTCTCTGCTTTCAGAAAATATTGTAGTTTGGAAACTTGGGAGTTTTAAGTAATCCCTGGCACAGGTTTCTCCATGGGCATACATGCTGTACGCTTTGCATGCCTGTGTGAATGAGCCCTGAAGAAATCATTGCTAAGCGTTTCGCACACTCTGTCCGAAACACGTAGCAATGTTTGTTTTGAAGTGTCAGTGCTAATAAAGTATTTAATAGGAGCATGGCTCTGGGGTGCTGGGTCATCCATCTTACTCATGTCTGTTAGTGTGGTGTGGGAAGCAGGGGCTGACTGGCAACTTTTAGCCCAGGGGGCAAGTACAACCCACAGGCCCATGGTGCGGCAACTTGACCCCCCTCCCGCTTTGCCTCTTCCCCCGCCTTCTCCCCACCCCTGCCTGCCACTTTTGCCATCCATGTAACAGTAGTGTGAATGTATCTATCGGCTTAGGAAATGTAAAGCACACTGGTAGTGGAGGGATGCCTCGTCAGGGCTGTGCGTGTGCATGACTGCTGCGCCACTGGTAGTTCTGCCACTAACTCAGAAATACATTGTACAGCATTGCAGAATGGCATTGGCTATAGAGAACTACAATTCCAAGCAATACATTACACAACAATGCAGAATACCATCAGCTATAGCGGACTATAAATCCCAGCAATAATGACTACCATCAGCTATAGAGGACTACAAATCCCAGCAATACATTACACAGCGCAATGCAGAATAATATGAAGCTACATACTCTGTTGCTCTGGGTTCTCCGCCTGATGTCACGGGTGCAGGTGGCAGCGGCCGTTCGCGATGGCATCAGAGAGGCCCGGGGGGCAATTGCCACCCTGCCCCCCGGCCCAGTCCGCCCCTGGTGGGAAGGGCCTTTTGGGAACCCAGAAGAGAAAGAGACTTACTGCAAGCTGGTGAGCTGTCTTTCCTTAGGAATTTAGATTTAAGGTTTACTTCACAAACTGCTCATTTACACCATCTAGCGATGCAATTACATCTTTTTTCTCCTCTGTCTTCCTGGCACTTCCTGTCCCACTGAGCACGCTGCTGCATTCACTTACCTTGAGTCTCTCCTCATCTCCCGGCCGAAGATCTGAACTGCGCATGTGCCCGCCCCAAGATCCTTTGCGGCCGCCCGAGGATCTTCAGATGTTTGGACGGGAGCACGTGGCGGAGACGCAGGTAAGTTTTAACCCCTTTGTAAACATTTTTAAAAATGTTTTTGCATATATCTACTGCTTGCTAGCAGTAGATATATGCAAAACAAACGTGAGGGTTTAAATATCCTTTAAAGTGATTTTAAAGTCAAAATGTTTTCAAACTATTGCAAATGCTCAATAAATCACTTACACTGTTCCTTGATGCTTAAAAGTTAAAGTTTCCTACAGAATGAGCTGGTTCCCTGAGCACTGGCCATGATATCCTCTTTTAGGGTGGCTTCACTCCCTTGCATGGTCCTATGGAGCCACCCTTGTGTGTGCTAGTAAGCTGTGTGCCTCTCCACAAACACACAGACACATGAGGTCAAAGCATTTCTCTCCTTCCTGCTCCCCTCTCCTTCTTCTTCCCTTCTCCAAGCTAGTAGATGTTGGAAACACGATGACTGTAATTGCTTGGACAAATACGTGAAGAAATACTTTGCTGGGCAATGTATACTTGTTTGATCTGGATTTATTATTGGGTTGTGAGTTTAATACTATCTTAAATTTTGGGGTCCTGAGTCAACAAGACTAAACACCAGTGATATAAGTGATCTTGCTGCTTTAACCAACCAAACTTTGTGCAACTGTAAAATTAGATTTCAACAAAATACTGGTGATTGATTACATTAAAAAAACACACAACAAGCTTGAGATATGATTCTAGTTTATATTGTCTGTGCTTGTGAAAGAAATCAGGGTGTCTCAAGTTTAGTGATCACCATGACAACAATGTAGAAAACTGTGAAAGAAAGCATTGGTCCACAACCAGTTCCCACTAGTATCTATTAGCCTCTAAATACAATGACATTTTGGTATTATAAATTGTCAGAAATTATGTAAGTCTTGGTTTCAGTCCTCTAGCAAAAAAAGGCAAAGAAAAAATCCTAAATAATAATAAATGTGTATAAAGAATATAGTCTAGATAAATGCTTATATATTTTGCAGATAAATTCTTTCATCATTGTGACTAGTATACAGTTGGTAGGCAATTTAAGTTATCATATATCCTTTAAAAGAAACTACATCTAATTTTCCCAACGGCTTCTAGTCCTCTAGGTACTCTAGTTGCAGCTATTACTTTGCTTGAATCCTATACATTGTTAATACTTCAGATATATAAACAGTGCGCCATGCCAGTTATTAGGAAACCATATCGTTTTTATCAGTAATGTAGTGAAGTAGGAATAAATAATGTGCTAATGTAGCACTTCTGCTTAAGTGAACCTGTTGAAACTCATGGTGTCTTTAGAATGTGCTAAGCTCCAGTTACTTTATATAAATGTTTCTAAAGAGTAGGTTACAGGCCTGTATTCCAGAGTTATGCGATGATGGTAATAAAAGCTGAACAATTACACACGAACTTTAGTGATAGGCGGTGATAAGCAGCATGAACTATCACTGTGCTATCAGGAGAAAAGATTGGGGAAGGCTTTTCAAGGATGCACACGGGAATTCCTGGGGGGAAACCTATAATCCCTGACAGACAGGGTCATATGTTATTCCTCCCACAAATGTGAATAAAAACTAAAAACATATAGAACGCCCTATATTATATATATTTTTTGTATTATAGAAAGCCCTGTATAAATGAGCATTATTATATTAAAGCTTATGAGAGGCTTTTTTTTTTTTGCACAGTAAAAATATATGATCTCTTTTTTTTTTTTTTTTCATTGCAAACAATTTTGTATTAACCTCTGTGGCCATATAACTAAGGGCTCGCTGACACCAGGTGCATTGTTCAGCTAGATCAACACAGGTTCAATGCAAGGATTCTGAGAAAACAACTGTCCTCTAAGTACGCTTTTCACACCATACAAGTGTATTGATGTATTGTGCATAAAAATGCAGCATAGTTGCTTGTCTGCTTTTTCATGCAACACAACGCACAACAACATGTTACAACACACAGCAGCATGTTGCATAGAATTGAATAAAGGATTTTTATTTTTGTCCAACGCAGGCTCAGCACAAGTGCAAACAGAAAACAATTGTATTGTGTGTGTCCTGTTCACACCATAACACCGTGCGGGGTATTTACTAAGTTTGACTATTCACTTTGGCTCTGTACGGCTGATTTCAGCTGTACATCGGCTAAAATCAGCCGTACATCAACTGCCTTCAGTGAGCCGAACATTCTCAGCATGTTCAGCTGAGCCGAAGTGTAGAAGCCGTTCAACTTAGCCAAATCCAACATCTGGATCGGCTGAGCTGAAGCTCCGGCAGTTGACTCGCTGCCGTTCCCCCCTATTTTCATAGGGGCCAAACAGCAGTGAGTGAATAGCCGAATGCTGCCAATTTAAATAAATGTTAAAAAAATATGGTAAGAAAATCATTTTAAAAATGTAAAGAAAATAAAAGAAAAAAACCAGTGTGTGGGGTCCCCCTCCCAAACCATTCCAGACCCTGTAGGAATGTTAGGAGAGACCTCAAGTTAAAAAAAAAAAAAAATGCATGGGGTTCCCCCAAAAGTCATACCAGGCCCTTTAGGTCTGGTAAGAATTTTCCCCAAAAATGGGGAAAAGAAAACGTGAGGTCCCCTCTAAAATTCCTAACCAGACCCTTGATCCGAACACAGGCCTGGCAGGGCAGGGCAGGAAAGGGGGGGGGGGGGCAAGTGAGTGAGTGAGATAGGGTCAATCACGACGTCCAGCAATGTCAACGGCGACGACTCGTCGAAATTCGTCGAGTTGCTGTCATGTAATGACTGTCCAGTGTCCTCGAGGACGCTGGGCTGTCGTTGAATGTCAACAACTTGGCGTCATGGTTGGCTCCGCCCAGTTGTTGTCACTTACGGGGAAAACAGTCGGCTACACAGACCGTTCTCCCCGCTTCGGCTGTCACTATGGATCAGCCGAGCCGAAGCATATGCGTTAGGGGATAGGGGAAAAGAAAGGACACTAGTGGCGGGAGCAACATGCAACTAAGGGGGAATTGACTCAGGAAGAACACACGGACAGCCTATTGTAGTAACAGTTCTTTATCCAAATAAAGTAATTTTAGTTCTGACACTATGGGGTTGATTTACTAACCTTATAAACACACCATGAACGTGTATACACCTCTGTAGTGTGTTCCCTCCCAGCATGATCTATGGGAGGAATCGAAACACCTTTGTAGTGTGTACACACCCAGCAGGTGTGTTGTGCAAAGCCCTGCAATGAATTGCAAGGTAATGTGGTGTAAATTAGCTCTATGTTATGTTGCTTGCGTTGATGAATGCAGGAATGTAAATGCATGAGCTAACCATTTTTGTCTAAACTGTGAAGCAGCATTATATATGCATCATGTGCATGATTTTTCCATATATGGCAATAGTGGAAATATGCTTTTATAGACTTTTTGGTTGATAAATACGTTTTGCTGTGTGTAAATCACACACACCTGGTGCGTGCGTGTGTTTAGGTTAGTAAATCACCCCCTATGTGTTCTCCTACTGCTCTTATCGACTCTCTCTACTCCACAAAAGTCACATGACCATGCCTGTAATGTAACTTCCAACAGCCCAAAAAAATCTGATTGGCCAAAGAGCAGATCAGAATTTTTTTTAAATGAACATTCGGATTTGTTCACATTGGGAAATTGGGATGCATCCAAATGTCTGAATTTAACTAAATTCGAACGAATATCCATTTGGAATGAAATTAAATTTACATATCTATGTACAATCTCTTATGACAGTAAGGTAGCATGAAAAGTACAAGTTCTACAGGTACAACACAGAAATCCTCAGTGCTTACATTGCAGTAGAAATTTGCCCAGAGGTTCCTTCCCATAACCTCTCAGTTAATTCACGCACTGCCTTTCCTCTTTGTTGCGGTGCTCACAGGTTATTTTAAAGGTATCAGGGCATCAGCAGAAAGCCTCTCCTTTGATTGTGAACCTCACAGAGTACAGGGTAACCTAGTCTTCAAGTTCTCCACCCTTCCAACTTAGGGGTGAGTCCTATCGGTCCCTCACAAACGGAGTCCTGTTCTCAAATTTCACACTAAAAAGGGCCCCTGGTGACACAGATCATGCTATTTATAGCATATCTGTGTCCCAACTTGGACGCCAAAATCTCCAGAGAAATCTGTCGAAACTAGACACAGGTTCTCCAAAGATGGTGCCTGTAGCCCCTGGCAGAGAAAAAAAATTCTCTACACCAGGCTTCAACTAGCAGCACAAGTAATTGGTGTTCAAATTACCATTTTGTTTACTACTTAAAAGTAAAGTAGGAAGTGATTTAGCGATCACAGGTTTGTGGCATTATTCCTTAGCACCACCAACCCGACGAGGACGCTCCTCGGGTCATTGCTCCTGCTGCCACCTGCCTACACACTGATTCACTGCAGTTACAACTCTGGATTGAGACCCACCCTTAGCAACCAGAAAGAGAGAGGACACCTTGTTTCTCTGCCCACTAGAGTTGGAGCAGTGCACGGTAGGTGCAGGGGGTGATTGGAGACTGAAAGGAGAGCAGTAATAGAAAGTGGAGGCTGACTGGAACTGAGGAGGACACAGAGCCACTAGGCAGGGAAGAGAAGAGACTGGCTACTGCAATCTGTGCTGTTCTGTCCAAAGACTGCTAACTCCAGAGGCAGAGCCATGTGCAAGGCTGGAGTGGTCAGAGTGCCAGGTCAGTGCTAAACTGGATGTAAAATGCTACTACAGAGAATGGACACAGAGGCTGCTGCTCAGAATACTGTTGTATGCTGGCTGCAAAGACTGTACTGTGCTGCTGTGTGCTGGCTGTATGGACTGGGCTGTGGAGCCAAGATGCTACAGAGAGTGACCCCAGGGGATTTGCTCTGTGTACCGACCAGTAGGATTGTATGGAGCCCAGAGAATCATGAACAAGGACAGTCCTGAAACAACGTCAGAGGGGAGAGGCCTTTCTGCCACCAGTTCTGTCTCTTGCTGTCCTTTGGAGACACTGCTCAGGAGTCTCTGGAGGATCCCCCCTAGGATTTTAAATACTCCTTTAGGATAGGAGGATAGAGGCCCCAACGCTGGCAGACTCGCATGAACCCACTGGCCAGCAGCTTAGGTAGCGCCCCTTTTATTCTTAGATAGGACATCAAGCTAGTGCTGGTGTTCCTTACAGTAGTGTTGTATATACTGATATTACTGCTACAACTGTGTTCAGTTCTAAATGCCTTATTAAATTGTATTATTACTGACATGTTGTTTTAAAAATGCTTTATTTCCCTGTGGAGCTTTTACTTTTTAATAAAGCCTACTTTAAGCCATAGGTGTGTGGGGGAGTTTGTGTTCAGTCAGGGCAAGTCATTATTTGGAAAAGACAGGTGGACCCATCTACAGCATCAATTGGCCTCTTCTGGGGTAGCGCTACATATGTATCAACACTCATAATCAAACGATCTCATCAGGTAGAAAGACTGATGATGATGATAAAAGCACCTAATTTATCTATGTTTTAAATTATTTTTGTAAACTTTCTTCAAAGTGGTGTTGTTTTAAATATATATAAATCTTATTTCAACTACCTGAGTTAAATAGATCAAAGATACAGTAAAAATAGAAATGTAGATATTAATCCATATTAGTGGCTGTTTTGTTAGGTAATACGCACTGGCAGGCTGAGTATGCAGGAAGGATCGGCATGCTTGACAAGTGCGGGCTGCATACCATGCACAATGGAACAATAAAAGGTGGAATAAATCCCGTACTCAAAACAGCTTGAGCTCTAATTACTTCGAATTCAAGATGAGCAAATCATTTCGCCTATTTCACTTTTGGCAAGAATTCAGGCTGGTTCTCAGCAGGTGAAGCATTTCATGGAAACAGGGTGCTTTGTATCATTTCAGTTTTAATGACTCAATCTGGCAACAGGACAGCACATCTACAAGCAAACTACGTGGAAGCTTAGCAAGAAGGAAAAAAAATGACTGCCAGACGTCTGCAGTGGTCATTTCTGTATTCTCATGGGAACCTTTGTAAAGGACTACACATTTAGATCTAATGTAATGCATACAATCAAAAAAGTTTAGAAGATAACTGTGACACGAATTTGTGATTTTTATTTTGGCCATGTATGACGTGTATCTACATACACACTAGACATGTAGCCCAGCAAAAAATTAGTTTCATTTCGGTTCAATTTCTATTTTTATTCCTTTCATTTTTTGGATTTTTGGATCCGTAATTCGATTTGGTTTGTTAATTAGATTACGTATCGGTCCAAATTTTCTTTTGGAAAGATCCACAACAGGAACTCACATGACCATGCCTGTAATGCAACCCCCAATGGCCAAAATATTCACACAACCCTGTCACACAACACAGCCAAGCAGATTACTTAACTTGTTCTGTAACAATTAAGGAATACACCCCTGACGGTCTTCAGGCTGCAGTTTGGACAGGAAAGACAGTACCAGATGGTGAACAGCAAGAAGTTTCTGAAAGAGAATAGCTGATACTTGATCAGTGAGGGTACTCAAAGCAAGTGCTGGTCCAGACAGGATTAGAGAAATTACAGGATACACCCCATGGAGTACCTCCTAGGATGGAACTCTCGTTACACATCAGAGGGAAGGCATATATGAGCCAAAATTGAACCCCCCTGGGGGCACTAGCATGACCACTCCAAAGCCCTGAAGATTCCTAGTCCTGGCACAAACCTGTCCACCTTATTTTTGAAGAGAGATGTCACAAGATCCATATCTGGCATTTACCACAGGTGACAGAGTTCCCAAAACACCTCGGGGTGAAGACATGAAAGTCCACCCACCAATTTTCTGCTTTTGGAACATTGATTGTGAACAAGGCCTTTTGGCTTAAGCCAAAATCAAGTCTGCTTTCCTCTTGATTGTTGATATAAGCCATGGCCATGGCATTTTCCGACTAAATCGTTGCTGGTCCACCTCTGGAGGGACATGCGAATTGCCCTTAGCTCCAGAATGTTGACGAGAATTCTGAACTCTCATGAGGACCATGTCCACTGGACCATCTTTGTCCTGAGAACTCCTCCCCAGCCCAATAGGCTGGCATCCATTGTAAGAACCGTTCAGGTTGATGGGAGAAAATGCTTCCCTGCCTCCACATAAAGGGGTCACACAGATGCCACCCCTCCTCGTGAAAAAAAATTAAGATAGTAAATAAACACACCACAGCAGTTTGACAAGTCCTTTATAAGTGACAAAAGCACTTAATTGTTACTTTTCAACTTTCACCTGTTCCTTGTATATTGGAGGGGGATGGGCTACAAGCCTGAAGAAAAAGCAAACTGTTACCAATAATGCTAACTAGCTAAAACAAGATCGAATTTCTATGTGAGGAAATGCAGTAAATTAATAACTTTGTATCTCTCAGGAAAGCCTAAAAATTGTAGGTCAGAATGTCATTTAGGGTTTTCCAGGTTCTCCAATCTCTCTCCCATAAAAGAGGTAAGAAGTGCTTGCATTTTGTTGTGAGTTATAAGCAAGTGGTCTTCCAAATCGCTCACACATTGTTCCAGTTCCTGAATACTACTGGTATTAAAGTGATATTTTTCTAATCCTTTTTTGATGTTTTTTTTTTATTTAGATACTTCTGCAACTACTTTTGGTGTGTCGGGAGCACAGACCCAGTATCTGCGGCTGACAGACGAAAGAATTACAGGATAATCTGTTCTTAAAGTATGGCTGAGCAGAGCTCTGCTAACATGTGTCCATCTTCTCAGGCTCCACCCCTGGAAGTTCAAATTTTATTTTATTTTAAATTATTTTTTTACATGTTAGGTTGCTTTACCTGGCATCATATGCAGATCAAAGCTCATCCCTTTGATGTGCAGATAAATTAGAGTAGTTACAAAAGTACCAATTTTACTTTTTGACTCTATCTTGCTCTGTCTTGTTTATAAACACTTTTCCAGGCAATTCTTTTTTTGGCAAATGCAGCTTCTGCAGCTCCGGTATTTACACCGCAACTCCCGGCTATCATTTTGATAGCAAGGAATTGCCAGCAACAGTGAGGAGGGGAGCAGCAGCGGGTCAAAAGAACAGGGCATACTACACCCTGTGTACTTTAATGAAGTTTTTGCAGCTTGTGCAACATGCCAAGTGTCCACAGCTGGTTAATGAAGATGAAAAGGGGAGGAATTGTGCTTTTAGTGCATTGCTTAGCCTTTTTTTTGGGGAAAGGGCGGGTTGAAAAAGCCATTTTCTACAGAAGCACACATTAAAGAGAAAGCAGGTAGCAATACTGGGGAAATGTATATTTCCTAATTCCTGAATTTTTTTTCTGTTATGTTGCTTTAGCTAACCTTCTCTTAAAGGAATTGAAACAATGCACCACCATTTACCTTGGGGACTGATGTAGTGGTAAAGGACATTTTCCTTAGTTGTGTAGGCTGCGGAAATTAACGATTAATCCCTCGATTGATCGTTAATTTTTTTTTATCGATCAAAATTATTTTGAACGATCAAAGTTCTTTTGATCCGTACTCACCACCGGCTTCCGGGTCTTCCGACGGAGATCCGGTGACGTCACGGACATCGACGTCACCGGACTCCTCCTCCCTTCCACAAGTGGCTGTCAGCTAACGAAGGGAAGGGGGAGGAGTCCGGTGATGTCGATGTCTGTGATGTCACTGGACTCCTCCCCCTTCCCTTCTTTACCCGATGGAGCTGCTTGGGCCGGTGAGTACACAACCCGGCCGGGAGATAAACACTTTTTACTGGAAAGGTTTAATCTGCTCAATCGAGCAGATTAAACCTTTCCCTGCGATTGTTTTTTTTTTTTTTCTTTTCTGACATCGGGAGCCGCGGCCTGACCGTCAGTCAGAAAAGAAAAAAAAGGCATACGATTGCATAGCTAGATTCCTATTGGCTATTGCACTTTGTCAATCAGCAGAGGGGGAACTGAATTTTTCTATCAGGTCCTCTTCTGGTGATTGAAAGCAGCAGGGGGCGGGTGCAATAGCTAGTTTGCTATAGGCTATTGCAAAGTGAAATAGCCAATAGGAATCTAGCTATGCATTCTTATGCCTTTTTTTAAAAATTATTCTGACAACTGCAACTGGCAGAATACTAAAAAAAAAAAAGAGAAGTTTGCAGTTAGCAAAGAAGCTATTGCTTCCTGTGCTATCCGCCATCATTTCAGGGGGGTGCTTTCTCCCAGCCACCCCTAACCCCCCCTCTGCGGATGGGGGGGTAGAGGGCACCTCCCTGAAATGAGAGGGACACCTCCCTGAAATTGCTTATTTCAGGTTGGGATCCCTGGCATTGCCCTATACACATACAGCATAGCAATGAAGTAATAAAATGAACTAGGATCACACTAATCCAGCACGTTATTATTCTGAGTTGCCCCACTTAAGCGGCGGCCATATTGAGTGGGGCACGTGAGATTAATAACGTGCTATATTAGTGTGATCCTAGTTCATTTTATTACTTCATTGCTGTGCTGTATGTGTATAGGCCAATGTAGTTGGATCTGTATGTGCGTTATAATTAATCGAAATTAATTGATTAATCGATTTTAAAAAAATTCGATTAATCGAACAGGAAAATTTTAATCATTACCAGCCCTAAAATATATATTATTATTATTATTTTTTTTTTTTCTCAGATCACTGGCCTAGCCTCCAGACCTAATAATTCCTGGGATCATCAGTTATGTTTCCAGGTATTGTGGGGGAGTCTAGATAAGCCATATCCTTCTACTGCCCATGGCTGTGACAGTAGCATGAACAAATCACTTATGACAGTGCGCAAACTGTAATAGTTCGGGTGCTGTTCTCAGTGTTGCTGAAAAGCACAATATTCTTTCACATTTGAGAATGAAGAGTAGAAAGAAATAAAACACTCAATGCAGGGACAAGGTCCTCCGGCAACCGAGGTGAAAATGCCAAAGTGTGACACCCCTCTCCCCCCAACCTGAGATGGGTGAGACCGGTGAAGCTTGCACATACACAAGTAAAGTGGCTGGGCTGACACAAAGTAGAATAATGACAGCTTCTATCTGCTGTACCTAGGCTAAGTAAGTATCTTTTAGTCCAAGGATAACAGAACAGAATGGAAAGAGGTGTTGCAACATATTCAATATTTGTTTGACACTATGTTTAACGTCAAGATGTGTTTGCATGAAGATCCTTCGTATGCTGGTAACATACTTTTTCTCATCTTCAACATAGGTGCATTATGTTGATGATTTGGTGCATGCTGGATGCACATCACATGTGTCCAATGCGGGCAATAGAACTGTGGGTGGGAGGTGCATTTGGGGTGCCATTCAAATGAATGGCAATGCAATGCACTTCTCACACCAAAACGCATGGTAGGTGCAATTGCGAAGTACAGTGCATTAATAGCACGGGACTGTGCGATTAACACACTGTACTA
>NW_017306502.1:1096910-1098081 GCF_000935625.1 Nanorana parkeri
GACACCTCCCTGAAATTGCTTATTTCAGGTTGGGATCCCTGGCATTGGCCTATACACATACAGCACAGCAATGAAGTAATAAAATGAACTAGGATCACACTAATCCAGCACGTTATTATTCTGAGTTGCCCCACTTAAGCGGCGGCCATATTGAGTGGGGCACGTGAGATTAATAACGTGCTATATTAGTGTGATCCTAGTTCATTTTATTACTTCATTGCTGTGCTGTATGTGTATAGGCCAATGTAGTTGGATCTGTATGTGCGTTATAATTAATCGAAATTAATTGATTAATCGATTTTAAAAAAATTCGATTAATCGAACAGGAAAATTTTAATCATTACCAGCCCTAAAATATATATTATTATTATTATTTTTTTTGCTTCTCAGATCACTGGCCTAGCCTCCAGACCTAATAATTCCTGGGATCATCAGTTATGTTTCCAGGTATTGTGGGGGAGTCTAGATAAGCCATATCCTTCTACTGCCCATGGCTGTGACAGTAGCATGAACAAATCACTTATGACAGTGCGCAAACTGTAATAGTTCGGGTGCTGTTCTCAGTGTTGCTGAAAAGCACAATATTCTTTCACATTTGAGAATGAAGAGTAGAAAGAAATAAAACACTCAATGCAGGGACAAGGTCCTCCGGCAACCGAGGTGAAAATGCCAAAGTGTGACACCCCTCTCCCCCCAACCTGAGATGGGTGAGACCGGTGAAGCTTGCACATACACAAGTAAAGTGGCTGGGCTGACACAAAGTAGAATAATGACAGCTTCTATCTGCTGTACCTAGGCTAAGTAAGTATCTTTTAGTCCAAGGATAACAGAACAGAATGGAAAGAGGTGTTGCAACATATTCAATATTTGTTTGACACTATGTTTAACGTCAAGATGTGTTTGC
Organism: Nanorana parkeri; assembly: GCF_000935625.1. Lineage (NCBI taxonomy): Eukaryota > Metazoa > Chordata > Amphibia > Anura > Dicroglossidae > Nanorana > Nanorana parkeri. Next base: position 1,097,815 of record NW_017306502.1, read on the forward strand.
ATGAAGATCCTTCGTATGCTGGTAACATACTTTTTCTCATCTTCAACATAGGTGCATTATGTTGATGATTTGGTGCATGCTGGATGCACATCACATGTGTCCAATGCGGGCAATAGAACTGTGGGTGGGAGGTGCATTTGGGGTGCCATTCAAATGAATGGCAATGCAATGCACTTCTCACACCAAAACGCATGGTAGGTGCAATTGCGAAGTACAGTGCATTAATAGCACGGGACTGTGCGATTAACACACTGTACTACACCCCCC
>NW_017306502.1:1098797-1114889 GCF_000935625.1 Nanorana parkeri
CATGCTGGTTTGGGAGTGTGCCATGATGCCTTTCTACTGTTCTACTGTTCAAAGCCCATTTCGTGTGCACCTTACTGTATAACTGGTAACAAATTGTTGAGTGCGTTTGTCGTTTGTTTTGCCACTGAACACAGGGTCGCAACCCACTTGCCGCGAGAACTGTTAGTGCTGTGCTAGGGGCAGGCCCGTCTTTAATATTGATCGGACCCTGGGCAAACATTTTCTTGCCCACCTCCGGGCCCCCCACCAAGAAAAAAAACCCATGGTAATTATGTCTAATCATGGCTTTCTACTATCATGCATTGTAATTCTATCAATCATGTTAGGGGCCTACTAAAAGGAATGACAGAATAAAATGCCCATAGACTTTGACAGGGGAAGAGAATGCTCATAGACTATAATGAAGCCAAACGGAATGCCCATAGAGTATAATGGGAAGCATAGTATCAGATATTTTGTAGGCAAATCTGAAAAAGATATCAACGTATCCTTTACCACAGATCTTCCCCATGTATAGTAACATCTTTTACAATTGAAATAAATTTGGATTTTTCCTGTTTTCTATGGAATGACAGGTGAATAGCACAATGGAATGCCCATAGAGTATAATGGGAAGAAAGATGGGCCTTGGAGTCGAGAACCATATGACACTTCAAATAAATCTAAATCTAATAAATTATAGTCTATGGGCATTCTTGGTGTCGTTCACACTTGTCATTCCATAGAAAATAATAATAATCCCACCTAATCTCAATTTAGAATATTGCTAATGTGCTTGGAGAGTATGCCTGCTAAAGATTTATTTGATGTGTCACGCTATGCGGGCGGGGCCCGGGGGAGGAGCTAACTTTACGATGCGATCGTGCAGATCGCATAGGACAATACGTTATGGCATTGCCGTATGCGGCCGCTGCCATAACGTATTATTCTATGCAATCCGATCGGCAATTTTCTGCGGGCAGCGTGCTCAAGGGGCAGATGCTCTGGGCCCCACAACCTTGATTGGGCCCGGGGCAAGTGCCCTCTTTGCCCTGCGTTAAAGACGGCCCTGGCTAGGGGGAGGCTGAGGAGCCTCTCACCTCGAAAAGTGGAAGGCACACGGGGACCCACTGAATACAGAGTCGCGACCCACTTTAGGGTCACGACCCACTAGTTGAGAACCACGGGGCTAAAGTGAATGGTAAAATTCAAGGAGTGGAACAATGCAGGTGACAGCACACAGTTTGCAGTGCAAATGAAGGAAGGAGAAGGAGATAGCATGACAAAGTGGAACAGTGCAGAATGCCAAACACAGCTTGCAGCACAAAGCTAGTGGGAGAATGAGTCACAAAGGGGGAGAGTTCAGAGTACAGAGCTAGTGGGAGAAGGTGCTGTAGTGAAGAAGTGGATCAATGCAAATGGCAGCATAAAGCCAGGGGTAATAGGAGCCAGAGAGTAGGAGCTGAATAGTGCAGATGGCAACATTCAGCCTGCAGCATAAGGCCAGGAGAGAAAAGAAGACACAATGCAGAAAACTGTCCGCATGGAAGTATGTAGGGAGTACATGCATTCTTCTTGAGGGAAAGAATATAGCTGAATTTCTTCAAGAACCCTCCAGTACTGCAGACAGGAAATGTCTTTCGCCTTTTCCTATTTATTATACAGGATTTACATGGTAGGGTCTTGTAAGGTTTCCTTGATTTTAATGTATTTTGAATCCTTATGTTGCATTTGTTATAATATATTTAGCTGTCAACAGCTGGTTTCATTGCTAAATAATTGTGCTATATTTGGTGTGCATGATAGACCATGTTTTCTGACTGAATGCGGTGTATAAATGAGTAATATTGTAATATTCCATTATAATTGTTTAACCTGTAGAGATAGCCTTGTTGTGATAGTAGTCCTAATCCGATGGCCACCTAGTCTAGTGGTCACCTAATCTGTGCATAAATAAACATTAATTGTGATAAGTAGTTGTAGTTTGCAACTCACAAATTTGGTTATTGTAACCTTTATCAGAGTAAGACAACGTGTACACACATTTTAAGATCTGCCCAAGAAAGCTAAACTGTCTGCAAAAAAAAAGTGTATGAACCATAACATTCCAATTCAAATTGTATCACCACCTGCTCATTTCATTCTACAAAAGAAACCTGATCTACAGCCTGCAGCATTTCACAGTGCGCTGCCTGGATCCGTAGTCATAGGGCTTCGGGAACCGATGAGCTTGTTTCACTGAAGGGTTTTAACATTCACTCAGCATAATCCGTGAAGCAGCATTTCATGGTTAGTGAGAACTATTCACCCTCCCACCAGCTCCGTGTACTATGCTATACAATAATGCTGAATTGCTCCGTGACATTTTAGCTTCATGAGCATCCTAACTGGTGCTTTTTAAATGTACGTTTAAATGTACGTGCCCCATTACAGCGATAGAAATACTGTGAAACTATATAAATGCTAGTAGATAAAAAGAAACACTATAGGAGGCCGCGCACATAATATGCAGCTATACACTATGATTTTTTCACAAATAGCTATCAACAGGTTACCAACATAGATGAATTAATTGGTTTGCTGACGTTTAACTAAGCAGATTTTTGGGTACATTGATATGTTATAATATTGCTTCATCTTCCAGGAAAACTGACTTGCTCCCCTCTAAAGAGGTGAACTAGTATAGGTATTTTGTACATCTTCCATCAAACTCCAAAGCATATATATAATATATTGCAGCTAACCAATTCTTAGATGTGGGGCCTGTATTAGTTTTCTTTTTTTAGGATTTTTTTTTTCATTTATTTTCAGCTGGTGATCTGGCCAGTAAGTTTGTTAATTTTTTACTTCCTTTAACAGATGAAGGTGTCCAGCAAAAGTGTCAGGTAGAGCGTTGAGACAAACCATATAACACTGGCAGGGGTGCTTACAATGATCAACTTGTATTCATTTATGTAAAATCTTTATCCCAAAAGGGAAAAAAAAAAATAAAAAGTGTTAAATGGATTTATTTTTGTTTGTCATGTCCAACTAAATCTGCTAGTGCATCTAACACTACCTTCTCTTCAGGTTACCAATACTGCTGTCCGAAGGTATGTTGATATGTTGCTCCTCCATAGGGCAGAACCACCCTAAGACAGGAAGTGTGTTAGCAGTCAGATCTTCAAGTTAAAATAAAAGGCAAAAAAAGTCTAAAAAAGAAAACTAATGCAGCTTCCATATTTAAAGTGACATTAAAGTCAAAAGGTTTTTCTCCCCCCCCCCCTCAGTGCTGGTGTATGCACTTACCTTAAATGATGCCTCTTGATCCGATCATCTTCTTCTTTCCTGTAGTTTTCAGCAGTCCCTCCAGCGCTGGTGCCGATCTCTGATCCAGCGCTGACTCCTGTCTCTTCTTGTCCCATGGAGTCTGTACAGGTGCACACTGCTGGGCTGCCTGCATTGACTCCCTTGTGTCTCTCCTCATCTCCCGGCCGAAGGTCTGTACTGCGTATGCACCCACCCTATGATCCTTTGTGGCCGCCCGAGAATCTTCAGATCTTTGGAGGGGAGCGTGCGGCGGGGACACAGGTAAGTTTAAACCTGTTTGGTAACTTTTTAAATGTGTTTGCATATATCTACTGCTTGCTAGCAGTAGATATATGCAAAAATCCGCAAGGGTTTAAATACCCTTTAAACAGTGGCGGATCTATTCACATAGCGACCCAAACGGCCGCTATGCGGCCCAGGGCATATGGGGGCCCGGCCAGAACGAGGAACAAAGGGGTCCCCCTGATGCCATGCAGGCTGCCTGGGTCGCTATGGCATCTCAGGCTGCTGGCTGTCACTGGCGGCTGTGAGGAGTTACATGCCGCTGTTCAGATCACTGACAACCTGTCAGTGATCTGTGCAGCGGCGCGTTCCTCCTCACAGCCGCTGCTGAATCAGTGACGGAGTAGGAGACGGGGCCCATAAGCAACTGTGGAGGAGTAGGAGGCGGGGCCTCGCAACTGTGCATCGGGGCTGACAGGTAAAAGGTGTGCCAGCCCACCTTAAACCCTGCAGAGCCCACCATAGAGAGCCTATGGTGGTCTCTGCAAGGACACTCTCAGGTGGGCTGTTTGAGATCTCAGGTGGGCTCTGCAAGGGGCGTAACTAGAAATCACAACAAAATTTTGCTATGGGGCCCTTTGATTTCTAGTTATGCCTTGCCTTTAAGGATTGTAAGCTGCAATACATTAGATTTTTGTTTTTGGGTTTAGATTCTGTTTAAGCCTACAGGAATGTTAATTAACTTTTCTTTTGCTTTAGTAATGTAAATATGCATGACAGAACGGGAACCTTGTCCTATAATTGGCTGCACTGTTTTTCATTAATATTGGAAATGCTTAATCTTCTCTAGCTCCATCAAGCAGCTATAATGCTGTGTGAATGGCGTTCACCCACCTACTGTATATGCTGGGCAAAGATTTTATAAATCAGCCCTTTAGTTGAGAGGATGCCAGTGTGAGTCAGTCTTTGCCTACTGGGCTGCTGTCTGGAGAAGATGCCAGAGCAGAATGGACTTTACCTTCCAGACCTGCTACCTGGGGAGGGTGCTGATGAAAAAAGGGCAAGGGCCTAAGGCAACATACGTTAGCCTGTGTCTTGGGGCTTAAAGCATTTTCGCTGTACTGCTGGGGAGGGTACATCCAGAGGGAGCAGAGCAGGAAGATGTTTGCTTCCAGGCCATACACTGTAAGATTTCAGCCAGTTCATCAAGAATTTGTTCAGTGGGTGGCCCTGTCCCTGTTCAGGTATTCTGACAGTGCCACACTGTTATATTGTTTTTGTTCAGCCCTCATGTTGAACAGTGTATGGCCAGCTTAAGAAGGAGGCTTCTGTGCTGAAGAGTGTCCTGGAGAGCTGGGTATAAGCTGATGCAGGTAGACATTGCAAGAAGTGCAGCAAAGGTACCTATGATTGAGTGTATAGGACCTGGGTTCTATTTGACTGCTCTTATTGGTCCAGCTACTACTTTGCTAGAAGAGATGTCTGGAGCTGCAATTTTTATTGATGTATCCTGTGCCCTAACCCCTTCTTCTGAGACTCCAGAGGGGTGTAAGTCGGTGGAGGAAAAATTTGGTGCCTATGTGAAAAAGAAGACTACATGACTAGGAAGCCGGTGGGACTAGTTACCGCACTCTGCTGTAAGAGCCGACCCATCCATAGGCTACAACAGAGGAGAGCTGTCCATGCTGAAATATAACTAATCTATCACAACAAGGCTGCCACTATTTCCCCTTACCAGAGGATATTGGATGCTAATGTGTGCCTGACATAACCAGTGGTTTTGCTGTGCCAGCGGATGGGACTTTCACAGACACAGACTCCACATGCAACTACATGGAAGCCTGTCCGTGTACTATGGGCAGGTATGAAGTGGTGGGATCACTTCTGGGAGCTTTAAGAGATTCTCTGGAGTTGGTGGAGTCATTGTACTTAAAGAAGACATTTTCTGTTAGCGGTTTTGCAGCTGAACCTACCTCCAAAGTGTGCTGCAGGTGGATTGGATGATGGGCATTGGGCAGCATGTTTGAGGCATGGTCTACAATCTCTGCTACCTCTGCGAAGAGCCCTAGCAATGCATCTGCCACTCAGAGGCTGGGATACGCTTGGGCTTCCCATGGTCACGGTCTAGGCATGCAATGGTGTGTACCCAAGTCAGGACTAGAGACCCACGATGCCCATGAAAAGGCTTTGCAAGGGGCTGGTTGGTAAACTGGCGTTGTTTCTGGCACAGCTAGTGGGGAGGGTTCTGCTACCAAGTTAGTGCGCTATATGCCAGTAGAGACCCTGAGAGGGTCTGACTTTAAGTTTCACTCAGAATTGGGGGGGAAGTTACTGTAGAGAGGGTTTCCCTAAAAAGAATGTGAGCTGACAGGGAGAAGGACAGGGAAGACTTGGGGTATGGAGAAACCCCTTCTACTGCTTTCCAACTGTGTGTCTCTGAGCCTGTTGAATCACAGATTAGTCCTGTCCTGGTTGTTCTCGAGTCATCTGGACACCGTCAGATAGAATATAGCTAGAGCTGCAGCTAATGATTATTTTCAAAATTGATTAGTTAGCCGATTATTAAGTTCGATTAATCGAAGAAAAAAAATTAAATTAAATACATTTTACAAAATGGCTCCAGTGATGGACTACTAGTTTGTATTGAGATTGTAGTCCATCGCAGGAGCAAGCTTGGAGCGGTGGAAGTAAAAAAGAAAAAAAAAAGTGTGGTGTGCAATATAGTGAAATGAAAAGTGTAAAATTATACAGCAATTAATGCAGAATGGCATCGGCTATAGAGGACTACAAAACCCAGCAATAGTACATTATACAGCACAATGCAGAATACCACCAGCTATAGAGGAATACAACAAATCCCAGCAATAGTACATTATAGCTGGCGGTATTCTGCATTGCGCTGTATAATGTACTATTGCTGGGTTTTGTAGTCCTCTATAGCTAGTGGTATTCGGCATTGCACCACTGTATAATGTACTATTGCTGGGATTTGTTGTACTCCTCTATAGCTGGTGGTATTCCGCATTACGCTGTATAATGTATTATTCCTTGATTTGTAGTCCTCTATACAGCGCAATGCAGAATACCATCAGCTATATAGGAATACAACAAATCCCAGCAATACATTATACATACAGTGTATAATGTATTGCTGGGATTTGTAGTCCTCTATAGCTCATGGTATAATATACAGCACAATGTACCATCAGCTATAGAGGAATACAAATCCCAGCAATACATTATAGAGCAGCATGTGTGGGAAAGTGCAGGCTTACCTGAGCAGTCTTCCAGCAACTTGTTTCTAAGATCGGGCCTGTCTATCGGCAGCTGTCATGCCCCCCACACCTCCTCCTCCTTACTTCTTCTCCCCGCGTCCCTGTGCCGATCGTGGATTTGGGCGGGCGTTGAGCATGAGGCAGGGAGGAGGTGCGGCGTGTGGATGCGGGCGGGTCTGGCAGCGGCAAACATGAGGTGGGGATGAGGAGGTGTGGCGTGCAGCATGTGGAGCCGTAAACAAGGCCAACCAATCGGAAGCCGATTAATCGATGATTGAAAAAGTTGACAACTTTTTCAATCATGGATTATAATCGATTATGTCGATGAGTTATTGCAGCCCTAAATATAGCATCACCCTCTTATATAACAACGGCAAATCAGTTAAAATGCTGGACCCCAAAAATTACTGGTAAGCTGTGTGATGGACTGTTTCCTGCAAAGAAGGACAAGACGTCCTATTGGGGTAAATATCTTCTGCTGAGGTCATTGCTGTTCTTGGTCTCTACTCGCATTTTTATGTTAACTACTTTGACCACACTATTTCTCCAAGGTCTACAAGAACTGCATAAAAGGAACTTTGTTTTAACGGTGTTGTACTTTTTACCACTAGAAAAATTTAATCATAGAAAAAAATTTGGACTTTTAAGGTACTTCAGACTACACATATATACATGTAAAATGTCATAACAACTTTATTTAGACAGAATAAAAACATCCAAATATCTTGTGATTATCATGCATAAATTCAAAAGGCCATAAAATAGAGATAATTACTATAGTCCCACTCTCTTGTTTGTTTCTCTCCTGTCATGCACATATCACATTCTTAGCTCAAGAGGACGCCATATAACTGTTTCATATTTGTTAGACAGACTATTGATGTTATCTGTCATACAGTGTGCTTGACAAGATCTGGAGAAAGTGATTCTACACGTTTAACAGGGCAAACCGCTTCTTCAAGAAGAGGGCTATAACCATTGGTAAAACAACAATTTAAACAGTCATTAAAGATTCAATAGAGCTTTTAAATACATTAATCCTGACTATATAAAGTACATACATGTAACAATTGCAAGAGTTTTCAAATTGGGGTTCCAATGGTTCTCAATTACCCCTGGTGCGGATGAGAAGGCAATAAAGAGGAACACAGCTTAGCGGCCAACTAACCAACAGCACATCAGGCTTACATATATCATTCCATTACCCCATCTCGTTTTACCTTCTGGTACTGGGTATTGAAGTAGACAAACATAACTCCTTATGCTCCCCACTCAGTCTCCACCATCAACTGAACTTGTGCGCAGAGACCTATAGGTGGACCCTCCTAATGTGTCCTAAAAAGCAGTATGGGGAAAGGGGGGGAGGAAAAGTGGAAAACAGAAGAAGAGAAGTAAGAGCGGACCAAATAAAATACCCAGAAGCAGATAGACATGAGTGAACACTGCCATATACTCTATATTATGCCAGCTAATTGAACAATATATATCAATATATGAAATCATTTAGCGCCTCTAAATAGCGTTAATACTACAGCCAGCAATCTGAGTATTCTAGCATCCTTCCAAGATTATTGCTTTCCTCCAACATAGTGCTGCCCCCTGCTCAGTCTCCCCTACCTTCAGTTCCTTCTCTTGGCATGCGAATTCCTGCAACTGCATTGGCCTGCATGTCCCTCACACTGATATACATCACATCCGGTGTGGGGACTTGATTACTGCACATGTGCCGACAGCCTTAATAAGGGGCTTAGCACGCAACGCAGCACACATCAGGGTCACCACCTCCCCCCGACCAAAGCACCACCCATCGGACCACGCCTGGGGGCAAGGAACGAGGAGTAGACCCGGATCGCTAATAAGCATAGTGGGATGGGCCGGAGGTTGCAAGGACGGGACAGCTGTCATTCTGTCACACCTGTGAATCAACTCAACAATAAACAATACAACAATGGTCCGCACCAATCACAGACTGATCAGGGCTTCGTCCCCTTATCCCGGCAGTCAAAATATAGCCCCCACATTCATCTCGAAACAACTATGACATTAAAAGGCGCCCAATATCTGCACCAGGGGTCAGAACCAGGAGAAACACAAGCATTAATCGATGGGTGCAAATCCAAATTTTACTACATGATTAACGCCCAAATGTTGCGCATTTCCACCATATGACTCAAACCTTAGAGCTAGGGGCATAGAATGCCTTGTGCCAGATGACTGGCACAAGGCAAACAATATGTTAGGTTTACTGGAGTATTGCTTTTAATATAGTGTTTCTAAAATGAGACATCATAAACAAATATATATTTCTAAATTACATATATCTTAAATCTGTTTCTTCTTTTACGTTCACAAAAACACGCAATACACAGTTACATCAACTTTTTCCAATAATTAATATCTTTTCAGACATCATAAACAAATATATATTTCTAAATTACATATATCTTAAATCTGTTTCTTGCTTTACGTTCACAAAAACATGCAGTACACAGTTACATCAACTTTTTCAATAATTAGTATCTTTTCAGGAATTACTTGTAGCTAAGCACATTGTTTAAACGTGTTTTTTTGTGGCTTAAATAAATCCATTTGGCCTCTCTCTTTAAAGCTTCTTGATCCAAAACCCCCCCTCTGGGGTCTTCATGAACTCTTTCTAGAACCAGAAACTGTACATAGGAGGTATCAAAATTGTGGCATAACCCTACATGCCTACTAATTGGAGCAGATAGAGCTCCATTTGAAATTAAATAAATATAATCGTAGATTAGTTGATGTAGCCGTCTCTTAGTGTTTTGTACATAATAGGAACCACATTTACATGTCATGAGATACACTATTGCAGTTGTAGAGCAGTCAGCATAGTGTTTAAATAGGTATGTACACTATCATTGGGCAAAGGTAAATATTTCCCCGTTTAATCCATTCACAATGGTTGCAGTCCCCGCATTTGTAGGTACCTTTCTTTCTATAGGGATCACCTCGTTGACTACCTTTATAAATGACTGTGTGTTACACTGTCCATGATGGAATGAGATCTAATTTCTCCATCTTTTGAAAGTCTATGGTCAGATGTTAAAAATGGCCAATATCTATTTATTTATTTCTTGATGTTTAGCTGAATATTTTGTTATTACATTTACTGTATAGCTAGATTTATCTTTTGGAGCCCCATATAGTATATTTGGCCTTGATGCTTCTTTGGCTTTTTGATAATCTCTTTTTAACATCTTATGGCTGTAACCTCTAGCTAGCAGCCTGGTACGTAGACTTTTAGCATGTCTCACAAATTCTGTTTACAATTCTTAAACGCAGATTAAAGGGAATACTATCTGCATGTAGAAGCAGTCTGCAGTCGGCTTATGGTATAGTGTGGTCGCCAAATTGCCATTTTCATGGATATATATATATCTAATGCATATCTTGGACTCATCACAGAGCATTGTGAGTTTTAAATTAAAGTTATGGTCATTCAGTAAGTCAATAAATTCAGTTAATTCCTGTCTGCTCCCCGTCTAGATCACTAAAATATCATCTATATACCTGTGGCTGTGCCTTTTTAGCACTAGGGAATCAAGTGACTAAGTGCCAGGTCAGGGATGGACTTTTAAGATACATCTAGTAAAGTAAATGCCCTGGAGTGTCATTCTCCCAAGAAATGGGCTTCAATATTAGTTTGCTATTTGCTGTCTTTCTGGTTTTTTTTAATAGATGGACCATCTGATAACATGGGGGGGAGGGTATAAAAATAAAATTACTTAAACTAAACGTTGATAATTTAATCATAGATAAAAATAACACAGAAAGTAGTAAAAAAGGAGTTAATAATCTGGAGGATAACTACACTGTATTGCATTTACATTGTCTAATGCGATGTGCTTAATGCTACTTAACCAGATAAAAATAGGATGGTATTATCTTTGTGATGAGCTATTGCCTTTATACACCAATGGGTATGTCACTGCTGGCTATTTGGGCCTATTGACATTTATCTTTTGTTCTTTGAGATGTGTACCTATAATTCTTTATACTTTTCTGGATTTTCCTGTGGAATTTCACATTCAATCTTTAATTTGCTGTTTTCTTAGCCAGTTAACCCCTTCCCTGTTCCTTTCCGTTTTAGATGGGTTTCCCCTAAGTTCAGTCTATTATTTAATTCTTCATGTTGCTGGGGAATGTTCTCCAGTAGATAGATTAAAGGGTTATTGAACCCTTGTGTGTTTTTGCATATATCTACTGCTAGCAAGCAGTAGATATATGCAAAAACCTTTTAAAAAAAAAACCTTTTAAAAAGGGTTAATGCTTAACTGCTGTTCGCACATCTGAAGAGTCTTGGGCGGCGTCAAAGGATCTTGGGACGGCGCATGCGCACTTCAGATGTTCAGCCAGGATACGAGGAGAGAAACAAGGTAAGTCTAAGGAGCAGCGTGCACCCGCACAGACTCCGTGGGACATGAGAGAAGAGGAGGACAGAGGAGTCAGCGCTGGATCGGAGACCCGCACCCAGCGCTGGAGGGACAGCTGAAAAGGACAGGAAAGAAGAAGAAGAAGGTCGGATTAAGAGACATCATTTAAGTTAAGTCCCTACAGCAGGATTTGGAAGGGTGGACATTTTTTTAACTTTAATGTCACTTTAAGGAGAAACACAGCTCATGAATTATAAATATGTATTTCTCTCTAGCTAAACTTTAGGAGGTTTATTTTCAGTGATGCTTGGTGAGGAAGGGAACCTTGGAGTAACCTTTCAGATGGGTCTTCCCTCCCAGGCTGTTTCCTAGAGAGAAAGCCAGTGTGATTCAGTGTTTGCCCCCGGGGCTGCTGCCAGGAGAAGGGACCAGAGTAGCTTGAGTTAATTGTGGTAAATAAACCTTTAAAACATGCTTATGTGACTGGTGCCTAATTTCTTTTTTTACTTTACAACAAGCCAAGGATATTCCCTGAAAGTTGAACAGGCGGGATTTCAGTCAGACAATGAGGGTTGAAAAGCAGGCAGCCTGCTGTGGTGTCTAATTAGCATACCCTGAGTGATAGATCATAGATAGATAGATAGATAGATAGATAGATAGATAGATAGATAGATAAAACAACAGTTAAACATTACCCAAAACCATTATAGTTTCTCTTGAATAGCTCCATAACACTGCCGAGGACAATCCTTTACTTCCATTTTCCTGTAGGTTGGCTAAACAGCTGTGATACCACATGCAATGTTTTAGTGGACACTTAACTAACATAGACAGTGTGCACAGTTAACAAGTTTAAAAAAAGGCTCATATCTATTGTGTTTAACCACTCATCACTCCTTCAGCTTTGGTCCAGAGGAGAAATCTTTGGTCCAATTTGACTGAAGATTTTTAATACTTTCCTGTAATTCTGATTTAATTAACTATCTCTCTACTCCCTAGGGAGCTTCTGAATAGATGGGTCCTTCTGCCATAGTGGTGACACACCCTGACCTGGACAGAAACACTCACCGATATAGCAGTAGTACAGTGGGTTTCATTGGAGAAAGAACAAAAGCCCTGCAGAAGAAAATTTGTTAATACATTGTGGCAATAACAAGGCAAATGTAATAATGATTTCCGAGAGAAACACTGTTATAACTGGATAAAAGTAACAACGGAATTGCCTATTAATAATTCACAGACTCTAGCTATATCACTGGTACGGGTCTAACACACAGTCTGTTTGTGGTGGGGCCCAAAAACTCCAGTTGGAGCGCTCTCTCTCTCCCTCACTAGCGAAAGTACTTATAATCCAAAGGGATGTCCCTAAATTCCAGGACAGACTCTTTATGCTCTTTATGTGGCAGCAAAGTTCCCAAGCAATTAGCAGCAAAGTCAGTATAAATACTAAAAGGTCTCTCACCACTAATGCCATTCAGAATCTATTCCTCAGAGGTCAGGCAAGAGGTCACGTAGCACACAGGGCTCTCCTCTTATGCCTGCATCCTCAGGCTTCTCCCTCTCTGGAGCTTACAGTCTAGCTCCCTGACAGGCCTTCTGGGGTTCTCTCCTATCTAGCAGAACAGTATCTCCCTGCAGCTTCTTACAGATCCTTTGCTCTCTGCAGCTTAACTCAGTACTCATGGCTCTCTGCTGCTTTCTCCACAACCCCTGTGAACGGCCCAAAGCAGCATGACACTGTACAACAGCCAAGTTCTTTTCCTGGTACAGCACACACACAACAGCAGCCCTCATGGTGCTCCTTCCTCTGCCTCTCTGCAGCACAGCGCAGTCCTCCACAGCTCTTCAGCTGCCTCTTCCAAGCTCTGCAGCACCTCCAATGTCCTTGTCTAGCACAACTCTTGACTACCCTCTTACACAGCAGGAAACGGGAGTTAGATGTATTTAATGAAATATGGGTAGACTGGATTTAATTCACACATAATAAATCAATATCTACGAATCAAGTGATTATGCAGGCATTCCGCAATCAACCCCTTTTTTCTGCTTCTCTTTCTCAAAAGAATTACAAAGACAATCAAGGTTAATGTTTCACAGAACAGCAATCCCAAAAAAATAAGAAAAAAAGAAAAATGTACAGAGTGCAATAACCTATGGCAACCAATTACATTTCAATTTGTGAAAGAAGATATATAATCGGTTGCCATGGATTATTACGCTTTGTTCATCATCACTGCTCTAGTACTGCCTTATTAAATAATTAATTGTGTTCATTATTTGCTAGCCTTTTATTCTTAATGCCCTTCATTTCCTTTCACTTCAGCTTTTCATTCACTGACATCGACATATTTGTCCTTTTCTCTCTGTCTCCTCACCATACCTCTTAAGATTCCTCATTTGTCTTTCTAGCTTATCTTGCCTCTCTACATTTTCAGCTTTTTCTTAAGCATTCAGCTTTTTTTCCCCTCCAATATTTTCTATTCTGTCACCACAGGCTGGCTTTCTTTGTTCTGTAAATACCTTTTTCTATACTCCGTAGATATTTCCATCTTGATTTCTTACGGTACATTAGATTGTCGCGCAAGGAGCTGGCATGGTAGTCCTTTCATCATATATTCTGAACTATCCCCAACTAGATCGGTTAAATATACAACTGAAAGCATTATGTTATATCTGTTTTATAAGTACAAAAAACAGACAAGGACTGTGTGAGAGCAGCAGTCTCTCTGTAGCATCTGTAAGTGTTTGGGGAAAAAATGTAAAGAAATACTTTGCTGGGCAATGTATATTTGTTCAATCTGGATTTACTATTGAAAAAAGATGGGGAGTTTAATACTACTTTCACGATTGGGTTTAGAGATGAGTGTCTGTTAAGGGTTAAGTATATTGACTAGATTAATTTTAAGAGGTAGGTCCAGCTTAAGGGTCTGGGATCTCGTAACGGGTTAAATTTGAGGGTGAACGAAGCATCTGGTTAGGGTTAGTTGTTTGGGGTGCGATACATAGCTATATTTGGTGTAATATATTATTTTTCAGATGCGATACATTGTCACCTAAAACTGTTGAACAGAAAACAAATGTATGACAAGGTACAGAGAAACTGAAGCAATCTGGCATGATGCCTTTGCCCACCTGGATCCCTATCAGCTTTGTATTGGCAGATGGTATTTGCTAATTTAAAAATCAATGTAGCTTCTTACAGCTTAAGGTGCCTGAAGTACGCAATGTTTCAATGTATCCAGCCTGTGGCTTTAGCCTTATTAATGCTTAATTATAATGGCCCTATGCTTCACTCTACTTTTTTTTATTACCTATTAACTACCCTTGTCATGTGACGGATTACCATTCATGTCTGTATATTAAATTTATGTCCCCATAGAACCTCAACCACTATGTGAAAATTAGTATTAATCAGTAGGAGTGTATTTTTAATGTTTTGATATGAATAAAGACTGATTGGCATGCATTATATATTTAATTTCTATGAGGGTATTCCCATAGATGGAGTTCCACACGTCCCCTCCACCATGCTGTGCTATTCGGTAACTGGCTGGTACTCAAAAGGAGTCAGGACTGTCAAAAAATTGACCCCCCTTAAAACACCATCTTTGTGCTGAAATTCACTGATGTCTATCACATCACCAATGTCCCTAATGTAGCTGGTTGTAACGGCCACCGCCGCATACCTTAGGATTCGGGTGCCAGCCACGTCTCGGATCGCCGCTGCGTTCCACAGTGGAACGCACGCTCGTCACTTCCGGGTTCGAAGGCCGGGTGCGTTCCACCTTGGAACGCGGAAGTGCGCCGATTCGTCGGCGGCTCCTCCCCACACCAATACAGCACTATATAAGCGCCCAGAGGAGACAGCATGGCGTTCCACTATTGAGCCAGAACGCCTGCTGTCTCCTGGGACCCTCCTTTGCCTCCATAGTACTTTGGACTGCTGCCCTGAACGGAACCAGACCCCAAAAGGACCCACAGCTCTGCACACCCAATTCAACCCTCAAAACAGCAAGTATTTAGTGCAGTTGCACACCCTTCTGTAAAGACTGTATCCATTACCAGCTACTTGCTTAAGTCTTGCTACTTGCTTTGAACCTGAATCATTGCTGTATTGAATGCTGTCTCTCCCAACTGTTACCCGGTATATCCCGATTACTTTGGTGCTCAGGGTTAGGGCTTATGAAGAAATAACCCCACTCTAAAACCAGAGATTAGTTTAACTTGAGGCTGTGATGCAAGAAACCCTAACTCTCTGTTAAATAGAGAGTGAAACCAGGGTTTCACTGACTGAGAAGCCTCCGCAGTTGCGATCCACAACCCCCTCATCCTCCATAGGCGTAACACTGGTTCAGGCATTGAGGGGTTTATGTGCTGGTATTTGCTATCTTTACCCACTGGATTGGTGATGTCCATTGGGCTTCTTGTCTATTCAACACTGTGTTATAGCCTAACTCCAGCCCAGGGGCGGACTGGGCCGGGGGGCAGGGTGGCAATTGCCCCCCGGGCCTCTGTGCTGCCTTTAAAAACGGCCGCTGCCCGCGGCCGTCACCGGCCCTCAAGAGATTAGTTTAACTTGAGGCTGTGATGCAAGAAACCCTAACTCTCTGTTAAATAGAGAGTGAAACCAGGGTTTCACTGACTGAGAAGCCTCCGCAGTTGCGATCCACAACCCCCTCATCCTCCATAGGCGTAACACTGGTTCAGGCATTGAGGGGTTTATGTGCTGGTATTTGCTATCTTTACCCACTGGATTGGTGATGTCCATTGGGCTTCTTGTCTATTCAACACTGTGTTATAGCCTAACTCCAGCCCAGGGGCGGACTGGGCCGGGGGGCAGGGTGGCAATTGCCCCCCGGGCCTCTGTGCTGCCTTTAAAAACGGCCGCTGCCCGCGGCCGTCAC
>NW_017306502.1:1116810-1127749 GCF_000935625.1 Nanorana parkeri
GCACTGACCACCTGACAGTCCGCATTGGCCACCTGAGAGCCTAATTAGGGAGCCGCCTCTACTGCACCCACACACACCCGTGAAACTCTCTGGACCCCTGGTGAGAGCCCGCACAACCCTCCTGAGACCCTGGAGACATCAGGTGGAGAACCCAGAGCAACAGAGTATGTAGCTTCATATTATTCTGCATTGCTGTAATATGATGTGTAGTTCTCTATAGCTGATGCGGTTCTGCATTGAGGTATAATGGTATTGCTTGGAATTGTAGTTCTCTATAGCTGTTGGTAGTCATTATTGCTGGGATTTATAGTCCTCTGTAGCTGATGGTATTCTGCATTGTTGTGTAATGTATTGCTTGGAATTGTAGTTCTCCATAGCCAATGCCATTCTGCAATGCTGTACAATGTATTTCTGAGATTTATAGTCCTCTATAGCTGGTGGTATTATTCTGCAATGCTGTACAATGTATTGCTGAGATTTATCGACTGGGTGTAAAGACACGTTGCTCCAATGGCACAGAACAAGTGAGCTGGACTTTTAATGGAGAGGTTCAGAGTGGATTGGAGAGGAGAGCACCATCCCCCAGCCAATCACCCCTTTCATGAACTTACTAAGAGTCCTCACATCAGCCGACCATTCACTACTGTTACATGGATGGCAAAAGTGGCAGACAGGGGCGGGGAGAAGGCGGGGAAGAGGCAGAGCGGGAGGGGGGCCAAGTTGCTGCACCATGGGCCTCTGGGTTGTACTTGCCCCCTGGGCTAAAAGTTGCCAGTCAGCCCCTGCTCCAGCCATAACTTAAAGGAGAACTATAAGGTGACTGATTTACATAGTAAAATCCGATGTGTGACAATGAAACTGTCATACGTTGACTCTATAGTTCAGGAAGTGAGCGTACACATACCATCGCTTGCTCACTTCCCGATCATCTCCCTGCAGAGACCTATGACTGTCAGTCACCGCTCCCCACAGGGATTCCCCCCTCCCCTCTCCGATCCTCCAGCACTGGCTGCGCGAATGGACTGGGAGAGGGGGCGAGCACAGCTGGCTCTGCCTCTAGACAGACACAGCCCGCTGTCAATCAGCCAGCTGGGCGGAACTTGACAGTATTGTCGGTGTCTGTCCCAGCTGTGGCGCTCTCAGTATATAGCGGGCAATAGCCCACTATATACTAAGCTTCGGGTCATGTGAGGAGGTTAGTATATGGCCTCCCGTGACCCTTATCTGTGGGATAAAAAGGTTACCCCATAGCTCTCTTTTAATCCTGTCTGTATCATTATTAGAGAGATTACCCCTTTTTTCTGTCAGTAGAGAAGTGATGGAAAATCTCTTTTGTGGGGGCACGGAGAAAAACACATTTTATTACAATAAGGAAGGGTTGGAATTTTTGGATATATTTGTATGTTATCCATGCCTTCCTATCTTAGTTACAAATGCTCCATCTTCATTTCTTGTAGAGGCATCACGGGGACAAGAAGTAAGGGATAATCTCACCAATGTGGTCACCAAGACATTAATTAACTATACAAAGAGAAGCAGACAGACTGAAATTTTAAATCTTTTCCACTTTACAAAGTGAAAAAAAATGGCTGGAGTTAGACATCAAAAGATATACAAGCTTCCACCTCAATTTGCCTTCCTCTGGATCAACTGTGGTTATAGGGTTCTGTGATTGCTTGTTTCCAATTCATTTAGTTATTTTTCTCTTGGTTGAACACAATAGATGTGTCTTTTCCAACCTGTCTAACTCTGTAACTATGTGATAATCAAATAATATTGTAGATTATTTATTAGACTTACAGACATCCCAACCTGCAAAACCTTATTTCAGGGAGGTTCCCGTCTCATTTCAGGGAGGTGCCCTTTCTGTTTTGTCTTTTTTACAGCCGTCATCAGAATATAAAATAAATAATAATGATAATAATATATATATACATACATACATACATACACAAAGACACACAGACACACACAGTAAAATAAAATCCATATACCAATAACACAATAATATTATATAATACAAGAGGAATTAACTCTCATAGTTTAGCTACTATTAAGGCTCAAGTTGACTGGTGTTCTTGTCAAGCATTTGATCTGCTTTGCCTGTAGTTCAAACACACCTTAATATGACATACTGCATCCAAAGGAAGGCAACACAATCCAAACCAAGTCAAACGCAGCCTCTAAACTGCCAAGTAAACTCAATGGCATTTTGCTGATCTGTGTTTGACTTGTGTCCCAAGTGCATGTCATTGCATATATCCAATCACACTCCTGACTATTGAATCTTAATATAATCTGTGGTGGGTGCTGCAGTGACAAGTGGTTGGAGGCACATTTGTGAACATTGAAGAATAAGAGAAGTCACGGGCACTACAATTGTGATACCAATACATCTTTTTATTGACGCACGTTCATAATATCACAAAGCAAACAATGTTTCAGGGCTGCATAAGGTACCTTCATCAGGCGAACAATGTTAGTGACTCTATGTATGTATGAGAATGTGACTGCGTATGTATGTATCTTTGTGCATGTACAGTATGTGTCTGAATTAATGTGTGTGTGTGTGTGTGTGTGTGTGTATGTGTGTGCGTGTGTGTGTGTATGTATTTGAGTGTGTGTTTATCTCCTTAGGGACCTTGAGCAGCAAAGGCTTTTATAGTGTCGCTTTTGGACAATTCTGAGTTACCTTCATTTTTCCCCATTGCGGGGGCGCACACAATATTAACACTTGACATGTTTGTTATATATATTTACTCAATGTAATCCCATCTTTTATATTTTACCCAAAAAAGTGTTTGTGTGCAAACAAATTCATTTAAGTGTTTTTTTCCCTAAAAATATCGATTTGATAAACACAAATATAGTTCTGCAAAAAAAATGCAGCTGCCATCTTTTTTTTCTACAAGGCCTCAGCTTTCAGAAAATTTATAATTGTTTGGGAGTTTAAAGTAATTTTCTAGCCAAAAATACAGATTTTTACTATGTGTGTTCAGAAGTGTTAAAACAGCCACGGTTTTTCACATACAACATAGCCCTGCACTCTTTACGTTACACCTGACTCCTGCACTCCATATGTTACATACTCCTGACCCCTGCACTCTATATTTTATACTCAAGAGCCCTGCACCTATACATTACATACTGCTAAGCCCTCATATGTTACATACACCTGAGTCCCGCTCCCAATACGTTACATACACCTGCGCCCTACTCTGCATATGCTACATACACCTGAGCCGTGTTTGGCTTCACGTGATGAATTGACTTTAACCAATCAGAAAGCCGGCGGCACGTCATGACCAACCTGATTGCCCAGGAAGCCAGGCTGCCTAGCAACAAATGAAAGCCAGGAGACTGGTCATGACATGCCGCCCGGCTTCCTGATTGGCTAGGAAGCCAGTCAGCCTCGGGAAGTGAAGTCAGTGTTTTTTCGATAGAAAATTGGCTTCCCAGGCAATCAGGAAGCCGGGTGGCGGGTCATGATCCATCACCCGGCTTTTTTTGATAATCGGGGCACACAGTACCGGTACGGGTATTCGGTGAATGTTAGAAGGGGTCCTAGCCCTAGAAAGCCCTAGAAAGGTTAAGAGCCACTGCCTTAGAACATTATTCAGAGCTGGCGTTATGTTGCATAGTTCTGATTAAAGTGTTTATTTCCTCAAAAGTTGTCCGTTGCCGTTTAATCACTGTAACTGTTTAATTAAGTTCTTCTATAAGGTAGGCTCACACAAGTGTTACCTACCTTTCTATATTTTGTATTACTTTATTAAAACGATTGTTTAGATGTATGTGTGTCTTGTTTTGCACATAACTAGCCATACACTGTGCATTTTTTCTTGTTCAGCCTTTTGGGCTGAATGAGAATAAAACGCTTGATTCCTACATCAACGCTGAAGAGTATGGATGAAGGAATCTCCCCTGCTGGCTATTATATTCTGACAGACAGTACCCAGCATTGTTAGAATACAATGTTGCATGTGCTTGGGGGGTAAGGGGTTCCATATTGTACTGGTGGAAGGGACTCAGGGAGTGGTAATGATCCACAGGGTAGGGGGGTGCGATACTTGCCTTGCCCCGGGCTCTGACAACCCACGCTATGCCAGTGGAGTAGCCCCACTGCAAGGATTCATTTTTGTAAATCCTGGAGTTTCTCCATCTCCCAGTGAAAATAACTGTCCTTTTCTCTTTTACCTCAGGTGGTTTGTTATGCAGCATAATTATCCGTAAACTAGCCATTTAAATTATTATTCAAAAAATAAGGTATGGCTCTACTTGCCTGATGTTACCTGAAAGTGTATTTGAAAGGATGTGGTTTGGTAATGCCCAGGACTGTAGTACCTATTATATTTTTGTTATCACCTTACAAGAAAAATGTTCATCATATTAAAGTTCGTCAGATCAGTCCTGAGTATTTTTTGCTCCACAGCTGATTCTAATGACTAGATTCATGGTACATGAACTAATCTGCCGCTATAGCTGTAGCTTATTACAGATAATGGCTTTCTCTCCAGCTTAATAAGACACACAAAAAGAACTTCCTGTTCATGTGCGATCAACTGAGCTAAGAGTAGGAGGGAAACATCTTTGAAGTTGTTTACTCATGCCCCATACCTGATCCTCTTTGATTATCAGACAGCGAAACATTACTAAAATTGGGTTCATCTTGTTACGCTAAACACTTCATTATCATTAGCACAATTTTTTTTTTTATCCCTCAAGATTGTGATCGTTAGCAAAGTCTTAAGATATCATGAGTTACACTTCAAGAAAGGGACATAGAGACATTTGGCCTTTATGTAGAAATGTGTGCACCCTGCAATCTAATCTACACTGCAATTTAATCAAATCTTTTCTATAATGTTCTGTATTCTATTACTGTCGTTCAGTACAGAAATAATGCTCTAGACCAGAGTTGATCATAGTTTTCTTTTCCTTAACTTTCAAGTAACCTAGTAACCTTAACCTAGGGATAAATGCAGGGCGACCCTCATAATGAGGAAGCCTGATGTGGTTTTCACAGGCGACATCTCATTGGGTCACATGGGGGGGGCAGCAGGTGTTGGGGGGTGCGGCCAGAGCGTCCTAGGTTGCTAAGAGCTCTTAACAACCTGTCACGATCAGGCTGGCTTCTCGCCCAGCTCACTGACATCACTGGTTGCCAGGAGCTGAGCAGGATGCTTTAGCTGGCATCCCGCCCAGCTCCTGGCAACCAGTGATGTTAGTGAGAAGGGCGGAACGCTGGACATAGCTGCCCATCCCAGAGGTAGGAGCAACCAACACAACCCCTTCCCATTAACGAGCATCCAGCACTTAACACCTCATCCCCCCCAACTTGAATAGGTGCCTGTATTCCACATTGGCACTTGTATAGCACTCCTACACCCCTAAAAACCTGGGTTCAAGTGTGATCAGTTTCCTGGTTGTCTATGGATCCACTCCAACCTACCCAAGCAAAGTGCTATTGGTCAGTGGGGCCACCCACTACAGTGATCAGCTGAGGTCAGTGTGTGGGAGACCCAAAACCAATGACCAGGAAGCTGGCAGTTTCTTGCACCCCATTTGTGGAGCTGCAGAACCACTATGTAGAGAATCACCATGAATGTACTTTCTGCACAGCTTGGCTTATATATGTCACATATCATGTAATATCAAGACACAAAGGGGTCAATGAATACACAATTTGCAGAGCCATTTCTCCTGTGAATCTCTGTGAACATTTGTTATGTGTGAATAGAGGCAAACATTTGCATTTTTAGTATAGTTTGCAGGTCCAATGTAATGTAATACTGCATTATGGCCATGAGTTTGAGAAGTGTAAGAAATAAGTAATTATTAGTGGCCATAGGAAGCAGCACAATGCGCCAGGGAGGTGTGCTGCAGTAAAAGGAGCACACTGTTTGAAGAAGAGAGCAGAGTGAAACAGAGATGAACTTATCAGGGTTCTGCTTCTCCTTGCACCTTTTAATGCCTAAGTCATCAAGTGGGGGTGGGAACCTGTTAATAAAAGTAAAACTGCAGCAGAGATAAATCTGGTCTCCACCCCTGCAAGACAGGGCTGTGCTGTGTGGAGCTATGTAAATCTCAGGTCTGGATTGACAGAAATACAAATCCTTTGGCAGGCAAAACAGCTCCTATATATATAACCACTTTAACTTTGAAAACACACAATAAACATTGCCTCCATTTATGCAATGTACAGTATCCAGTCTCCACTTATGTGAAAATACATTGCTGCGAGGGCTGATCCTATTAACACAGTATGTCAGGAGAAGGAAACCACACTGAGTACTGCAAAACATCAGAGAGCTGCAGGAAGCAGGAGATTCCTTTCACTAGTGCATAGAGCCAAAGACCCTTCACCACATGATCACGGGTCACTGGAACATAGCAAGAAAGCGGTGGACTCCCGCCTTGGTTTTCCTTCAAAGAGTTCAAACAGACCGCTCAAAACCCATTGATTTCCTCTACGGGACAAAACAATTTCAAAATTCCCCCTTTTTAAGGGTAGATGATTAGATGGATGCTACTTGCCAGAGAGGCTGAAAGAGATTGCAACAGGGAACAATAAAAAAGCAATGTATCATTGTTAAAAAAAAATAAAGAAAAACCTGCAAGATTATCCATAGATAGCTTTCCCAATGACTGAGCATGAGTATAGGGGAGGCTTGATAAGGAGGCTTAGATACATTGCACTGGAGTGAGATGAAAGCAGATCTTCTCCGTCTTCAAAAGGTGACACATCTAAATTGGAGAATAAAAGTTTATGGCCAGCAAACTACATGGATAGGGGAATCTTTCATCTTGGTCCAGTAAGGCCGAGTAACAAATTGGCATGAATCAAGTTTATGAACAGGGCAAAAGATAACACTTTTTTTCAGAAAAAAAAACAGTAAGATCTATAGTGTAAACACATTAGCTTTTTTTGTCAGAGTGTTGAAGGAATATTTTCTGGTGGAGAAAAAAAGGCTGAACCTGGCTGGTTAACATGGACATCAAGAACAGTCCTTCTTTTTTGGTATTTTGATAAATGAAGCCCACATTTGTCTGCAGTGAGGATTAGGGATGCACAATACCGTTTTTTAAATATCCCATACGAGTACCTTTCGCAGACATCCCAACTCTCCTGGATGCTCTGAAAGTCTCCCGCTATTAGATAGCGGCTCCCGGCCAACCGGGAAAGAAACCTTCCCCTGCGATCGGGTTTTTTTTCCCTGACATCGGAGCCGCTGGCCGCCGTCAGTCAGAGAAAAAAAAAAAAACAGCTAGATTCCTATTGGCTATTTCACTTTGCAATAGTCTATAGCAGACTAGCTATTGCACCCGCCCACTGCTGCTGTCAACCAGTAGAGGGGGACCTGACGTTCTCCATTAGGTTCTTTTCTAGTGATTACAGCAGCAGAGGGTGGGTGCAATAGCCAGCTTGCTATTGGCTATTGCAAATTGAAATAGCCAATAGCAATCTAGCTATGCATTCCTATGCTGTTTTTTTTTTGGTTTTGTTTTTATTCTGACGACAGCAGCTGTCAGAATACTAAACAAAAAACAACCCAGCAGATAGCAAAGAAGCTATTGCTTCCCGTGCTATCTGCTATAATTTCAGGGGGTGCTCTCTCCCCCCTCCCCCTGTGGATGGGGGGAGCAGAGGACACATCTCTGAAATGAGAAGGGCACCTCCCTGAAATTGCTTTTTTTCAGGTTGGGATCCCTGCTTTCAGTACTTGCCAATACCGAATACTGATCCCAGTAATTCCGGGAGCAAGGAGCCAGCTTCCTGGCCATTTAGGAAGCTGGGTGGAGGGTCATTACCCACGGCCAGTCTTCCTGATTGGCCGGGAAGCTGGCTCTATGCTGTTTGGCCGGCTGATTGGCCCGGGAAGCCGGCTTCCTGGCCAATTAGCATTGAGCTGGCCAAACAGCATGGAGCCGGCTTCCCGGCCAATCAGACAGGCTTCCTGATTGGCCAGGAAGCCAGCTCCATGTTCACTCACAGCACTGCTGGTCACAGGAAATCTCCCTCTGACCAGAAGTTCCGGTATCGGGGGTAAGTATCGGAGCATCTGGGTGAGTACGAGTAGCTGACTGCCACTAAGGCAAATACATATCTTCCACACTGTAGGACATCCATGAATAACAACCACTATTTCTTCATTCTGAATAATTTTGTGCAGTGAAGTGTGATGTGTCACAGTTCAAAGCAATAAATAGGACAAACATCTTAGCATGGACCAAATCATCACTTACTAACATCCAATATCTGCAAAGAGTTTGCTCCAAGTGGTATACACTTTGGAGTACCAAGGATGCTCAATTTGCAGCATCCCACAAGCATCTTCCTCTACTGAATAAACCAGGGGTACGCATGTCTGTGGCTGTCAGAGTCTTGCAATGCCTAATGGGATTTGTAGTTTCACCACAACTGAAGGGCTGGAGTTTGTCGACAAGACATGTAAGCCGGCAAAAAAGTTGTTTCTGTTCGTTTCTGATTTTTTGTTATTTAGTTGTTTGGATTCGGGTCCAAAGGTACATTTTTGGGGTAATTTTCAGACGAGTTAAACGATATTTACAAATGAAAGTTTGTTGCATAAAAGTGACATTAAAAGTTTACTATTTTCTTTTTAACTTTTGACAGTCCACAGAAACAATTTTTAAAAAACAGTGTAGGTTCCCCCACCCCAATTCATACCAGGGTGGGGGGGATGATCGTGAGCCCTCCTCCTCTTCTGCACCATACCAGGCCACATGTCCACAACATGGGAAAGGTGCTTATGTGTTTATTTATTTAACTGTATTTGGTGGATGAGTAGGGGGTGACAACTACCCTTTGCTCATTCACAAAGGGGGTGCATCTGCCTGTCCAGAGTGACCAAAAGAGAAAAAACAAATTTAAAAAATATTTCTGTAAATTTTAAGGATTGGTGGTGCCCCCCTAAACCTGATGCTATAGGCACAAACCATGCCTGGAGTGGATGTTCCATGAGAATACACACAAATCAGAGGGTGGTGAGATAGGTTGCAGATGTTGACTGAGTTTCTCCTCTTGACACTCCTTGTAGAACATTGAAAAATACAAGGAGGATAAAAAGTCACATTAAAAAAGATTATCAAGCACTGATAAAAGTTAGATTCTTACTTTGCACCCCCTAAAACCCCAGTAGGTGAGCAGAATCTCTCCATGCAAAGTTTTCTTTTTGATAAGTCTATCATTTTGGTGTCTGACCCAGTACTGCAACTAACCAGTTTGAGGTGAAGGAGTGGAGATTCTTGCACAGGTAACCCTCCTCCATTAAAGTACATTATGCACCCTCTTATAAATGTGCTGGGTGAATATTGTATAGTGCATGAGTAGTGAAATGTCTAAACCCAGGAGGATGCTCTGCCTGCAGTCACATGCCCAGCTCTTTAGTCACCCATCTACTTGCTGGCATCTCTGCTTTGACTAATAGCATTACATTGATTCTACTATGGGATGCATGCAGAATACTGTCACAGAAATTTGCTTTAAGGAGGGTGACTACAGTAAGCTGCATTTATCAGTCAGTTATAAGTTCATGCTCGCATACTGGACATTTGAATGTTATAACTTTATGGTTTTGACAATCACATAGTACTGGGCAGCACAGAGGTGTAGTGGTTAGCACTTCTGCCTTTTAGCACTGGGGTCATTGGTTCAAATCCCAGCCAGGTCACTATCTGCAAGGAGTTTGCATCAGGGATGTGCGGTCAGGTGAGGCAGAGCATCACCTAGAATTATGGAGGAGAAATCTGTCGGCTTCATGTCTGAAGCTGACATCTTTTTCTCCATTCAGATCGGCATCTAACAGGTTACACAGCAGGGAAATCCTCCCCGCTGTGTAACCTGTCATGGATGAGTGCCTCAGCAGTGAGGAGCAAGTGAGGGACAGGGAGGCTCTCTGTTCTCTCCCTTGCTCCTTTACACTAGCTTGGGGACGGGTTGGGGGCGGGGCTTTGTCCGGCAGGAGGGCGGCGCTTTGGTCGGCGGGGGGTGGGGTGGGATGTGCTAAGGGCGACGCTGGGGAATGCATCACCCGGAACAAGAGGTACCGCACATCACTGGTTTACATGTTCTCTCTGTGCTTCTATGGGTTTCCTCTGGGTACTCTGGTTTCCTACCACACTCCAAAGACATGCTGGTAAGTCATGTCTAAATTGGCCCTCAAATGTATGCATGCGAGATAGGGACCCTAGATTGTAAGCTCCTTGAGGGACTACTGTGTAAAGTGCTGCATACAATTATCATATTTATTATATAAATACCAATAATACATAAATACACTTGTCTGTGATTTCCTTAGGCACTAGTGTATAGGTCCCACTGGTTAATATCAGAAGAATCTCTAAGTTGGTCTTTTTTGCCCATGTTTTTTATGTTTAGAAACTGACTCAGATCAAGTGGTTAGCTACAAAAACATCTTACTGCAGGTTTCTGCTCATTATGGCGGTGGAGCCCATTAATGTCACACTTTTCCATTCTGTATATGACAATGGGCTAGCTTGTTGATTGTTGTACAGTGTTTATAGCGTATATCATCTGTATCTCCTTTTTATTTTTATTCTACACTTGTGTACTGTGCATGTGGGCAGCACAGTGGTTAGCACTTCTGCTTTGCAGGACTGGGGGTCCCTGGTTCAAAACCTGGTCAAGATGCTATCTGCAAGGAGTTTGCATGTTTTCTCTGTGTTTGTGTGGGTTTGCTCTATGTACTCTATGTACGGTTTCCTCCCACACTCCAAAGACATGCTGGTAGGTTAATTGGCTCATGTCTAAATCGGCCCTGTTATGTATGCATGTCAGATAGCGACCTTAGGTTGTAAGCTCTTTGAGGGCATGTGAATGTAAATTGTCAGTGCTATATATAAATACCTGTATATATAAAAGAAAAGTAGTAGAGTAGTGTTGTCTCTATTACATAAA
>NW_017306502.1:1127866-1162630 GCF_000935625.1 Nanorana parkeri
ATATATATATATATTATATAATATAACTTTTTAAAGTGACACTAAACTCAGGAGTTAAATCTTAAAAATGCATTGAAGTACTTTAACTATTAACAAAATTGTAGCATATTTGCTCATGACTCAGCTATAGATCCTCAAATCATCTTTTAATTCATGCTGGCAATTATGAATTGGTGCTGACCACTACAAGCTTGCTCTTGTGCATACAATCTCAATACAAAATATTAAACTAAACGTGAGATTTGTTGGAAATACACCAGCATATACTGTAACTATATCTTTTGAACACTAGATGGTGCTGTAGTGCAATGTTAGTCTCTATGCTTATGTATACTTATCTATGATATATATGTATCGCTATTGGTAACCAACTTTGGCACAAATTACCTCTTCGATAGTCAACAGTTACATCACGAATGCCCTGGACCCACTTACTTGGTGATAAATGCCCCAGGCACATTCTTTCTCAGGGTGAAGTTATTTTCCTGGTGGTGTTGAATAATGGGCACCAGTCACTTTAAATATATTTTAGGATATTTAATGTGCACGTGCATGAAGAATAAATGGGCAGGCGGATGGAGGAAAGCACAGGATACCCGATGGTTGAATTACATACACAATCTTTGGTCTCCTGCATGGTCTTCTAGCTATGTAAATATTTCTATAACATACTCTACTGGCTGGAATACATCTCAAAATAAGTGGCTCTTTAAAGAACTGAGGTTCCTGCGAATCGAGTGGAAAGGTCCCTGTGGTGCTTCCCAGCTCAGTCAGTCACTTACCATCCCTGTGTGGGACAACTGCAGCTTTGCTTCCTTCACAGCCTAGTAGCACTCCATCACAGAGCCAGGATTTTAGGGGCACCTCCCATGGCTGGTGATCCCCACATCTTCCTATACCCCTAGGCCTTCAGGCCTGGGACCTAAATTGGTGGATCACAGATGCATCCTCTCAGGGTAAAAACCCTGGAGTGAAGAGACTTTACCAGTAGGCGCCTCAGATATTTAATAGCTATCCCAGCATGCAAAGCAGGCTTTTTAGTCCTACTAGTTGGCCAGGTATTAAATATCCTTAATGTGAAGCATTATCTCTAGCACACTCTACTAGTGAACACTCGACACAGCAGGTAACTGAGAATATTCACTGCACACTTACACTAGCCAGCACAGCTAAGATGACTAAGTCTACTAACAAATCATAAAAGAGACAAAAAGAATGTAGGGAAAACACTACATCCCTACATATATACAGGAAGTTCTGCATGATGAATTATGCTATATTCTGATATAATGTTCTTCTAAGCAAGTAAAACCTAATTCAGCATTACTCAAGATCTCAGTGTTTTATCTAAACACATAACCAACAGGTTATGGACCCAGGCTCTAAACAGAATACTGCAGGTCAACAAGCGCTGCATCCAAGCTGCTGAAAGATGGTAAACAGTGCAGATATGGAATTTGCAATATCAAATATGGTGGCATTACTGCTATGCAGCCTTCCAGAGACATACAGTGCTCTTATTAACACTCAAGAAACCAGACCTGAGGAGGAACTAACACTAGAATAGTCTAAAGGAAAATGAATGAATGAATTAATATGGCAGAAGGAAAGAAAATATGCACAATGAAGAAAACAAGAAAGCCTTTAAAGTATAATTAAAGACTATTTTTTTTTGCATATATCTACTGCTAGCAAGCTGTAGATATATGCAAAAAGTGTAAAAAAAACCTAAAACGCTTTAAAAGAGGTCAATACTTACATGTGTCTTCCCCGCACACGCTTCCGTCCGAAAATGTGAAAATTCTCAGGTGGCCGCAAAGCATCTTGGGGCGGGCGCATGCGCAGTTCACATTTTCGGCCGGGAGACGAGGAGAGACACAAAGTAAGTCTATGGACGCGTGCACCCGCATGCAGACATCGTGGGACAGGATGTGCCAGCAAGGACAGAGAAGTCAGTGCTGGATCGGAGGCCCGCAGCAGCGCTGGAGGGACAGATGAAAAGGAGAGGACAGATTAGGAAGATCGGATTAAGAAACATAATTTAAGGTAAGTGCTTTAATTAACATTGGGGGAGGGAAAAAAGTTTTTTACTTTAATGTCACTTTAAGGTGCATGAGAGCAGAAAACAAAATAAAAAAAGCAGAGCGTGTTTTCTCTGTAAAAAAACTGGTCACCTGAAAAAGGACTGTTCAATCTGGAAAACCGAGCAGCGAAAGTGAGAGGCACCTACAAGAGAAAGAGCCAAGGCAGCCACAAAGGAAACTGCAGGCACATTATGGAGCGCTTTAAAGTGATTTAAAACAGTATACCACCCGGATGGTGTATTGACTCAGGCACAAAAAGTCACACGACCAGTGATGAGACCTTCTTCACAGAAATTGATTTCAGTGCAAAGGACAACGTTTTTCTAGCAAACCGGAAAATTATTACTATAGAAGGTAACGGTCAAGGATTCATGAACTGCATCACACCACCAGGGGACAAGCAGAGTATCCTCGTGAAAAATGTAATGTATGTTCCAGACCTAAAAGGAAGCCTCAGGAAGGAAGCCTATCAATGAAAACCCTTGCTAATAACGGTTTCACAGTTCAATTCAGAGGCAATAAATGTATAATCCGAAACAATACGCAAATCCTCGCCAGAGGAAAATTGGATGAACACCTGTACTGACTCATCACCAGAGACAAAGAAGTCAAAACAGCCACTCGTAATCCACACAACAAATGTATCCATCAATGGCACTGAAACCCAGAAGCCATAAATGGCATTATAAACGGAGGCTTATCAGAAGATATAAGCGTACTGCCCTGCCTAAGAACAAGCCAACAAAGACATTCAAGTAAATTATTGTGGACACACTTACTAAGCGATTGCCAAAGGATCGTCATAGTTTCCTTCGAGAGAAGCTAAATGTCATATAGTAATGCATATGCTGTTGAGAAGGGGTGAAGGAAATACACCAGCATTTACTGTAACTATGTCTTTTGAGCACTAGATGGTGCTGTAGTGCAATGTTAGTCTCTATGCTTATGTATTCTTATCTATGATATACTGTATATACAGGAAGTTCAGCATGCTGTATAATGCTATATTCTGATATAATGTTCCTCTAAGCAAGTAAAACCTAATTCAGCATTCCTCAAGATCTCAGTGCTTCATTTAAACACATAACCAACAAGATTTTAGTCCATCAAGGTGTGAGCCTGGAGCGGTGGCTACTTTATAACACACACAGGAACCATGGGGAACAAAAGTAGCCACCTTCCAGAAGGAAGGACAGTGTCAGAGTAAATTCAGATGATTTGAGGATCTACAGCTGAGTGATACACAAATAAACTACATTTTTGTTATTAGTTAAGGTACTTGAATGCTTTTTTAAGATTTAACTCCTGAGTTTAGTGTCACTTCAACCTAATAAATGTATGTACAAAGTCACTCACACTGCAATAGAATTCCAAGTCAAAAACGGTTTATTGACTCGATTGCCATCACATCATATAGCGACGTTTCGGAACAACAGCAGTTCCTTCTTCAGGCAAACAGAATTGCCTCACATTCTGTTTGCCTGAAGAAGAAACCGCTGTTGTTCCGAAACATCGCTATATGATGTGGTAGCAATCGAGTCAATAAACCGTTTTTGACTTGAAATTCTATTGGAGTGTATATACTGAGACGCTGCAGTATACCGTGAGCTACAGCTCGCGGTATACTGAGACGCCGCAGCTGAAGCGGATCCCGACAATTATGTCTGGATCCGCCCAGCTGCGTGAGTGACAGCTGGCTCTGCTTCTCTAGAGGCAGAGCCAGCTGTAACCGCCCCCTACCCCGTCCCCGTTCCGCCAGTCAGCGCTGGAGGATCGGAGCGGGGAAGCGGAGCGGAAAGTGAGGGAACGCCGGTATGTGTTCGCTCACTTCCCGATCTACTGAGCCGACCTGTGACAGTCTCATTGTCACAGGTCGGCTAAAACTATGAGGTGAGTGAAAAGCACTCACCTCATAGTTCTCCTTTAATAACAACCTTAGAATCTGTGAACCAGTTTTTGTGCAGAAACCCGGTGAGATATATACAGCCCGATTCATTAAAGTGTGGAATTAGTTTGCATGTTTTATTTTGGTCTGTTTTCCCATTTGTTTGATTAAACTTGATTCACCTAACACTTAGCACCAAGTTGGACATTTTGCAGTGGATTGTTCAATTAATTTTAGGTGTTAAAGTGTTTATGTGTTAAACTGAGACAGCTCAATTTTTCCTGCTGCAATCAGGCAATATTTAGCTTCTGACAAGGGAGATGGAGCCTTTTATAGAATTTTAAGAACATTAAAATTTAAATTCTCTAAAATATTATTCTAAGTTACTTAAATATGTTTTGGGGAGATATCATATTTGATGTAGTCCAAGCTGAACAAAGTGATCTATGCCACACAGACACATCTCTTGTGTCTGTTTGCATGCAAAATGTAAAACTTTAAAAAAAAATTTTTTTATGGTAAACCTCTTTCATATATATTGTTTTTGGTTCACTGGTGTTCCAACATATATTTTATTTTGTATTATTGTGCTTCATTTGGTAGGTGATAATTGTCCTTTCGAGCTGCATCAAAGGTGACCAAACATATAATATACAGTATATTAAAGTGAACATATATTTACTGCATAATGTCATAAGTGGATTGCACATCAGTACTGATCACGATTTACAGTTACTTTTACTCTAATCTGTATTAATCGCTGGGATTATTCAGAAAGGGTGAAGTCAGATCAGTAGATGATTCTAATAATAATAAGAATACTTATTATTCTTAAAAATGTAATGAAAAATACAGGTTTTCCATTATGTTACTAATGTAGGGCTCTATCATCCTGTAAAGCATTAACAAATGAGTTGGCGTTAGATACATCAACAAAGTGTCCTTGAAAATGATTTGCAATTGTTGCCAATTATATCAAATCCAAAAATCTGGATATACTGTATAATTGCCAATGCAAGTCCCTCAAGTTTTTGTGCTTTCCACTCTCCCCTTGCGATATATTGCATGGTCAGTCTTCTATTCCAATGATAAGTTCTGCTTATTGTTAATATATGCTTTTCAAAGAAATAGGTGAGAACCAATAAACCAAAAATATACCTCTATATACCTCTATATATGAGCAGTATCTAAATAGAAGGTATTCAAACCAATATCACAGCAGGTCATTTATCATCTTTCATTTTACATAAAGATCCATTCACACATCTGATATTATATTGTTCCATATCTGAATTTCAGAGTATGATCTAATTTCATAGGCTTCGGAGACTGCATTCCCTTAGGTACAGGATACTGTGCACTAAATTTTCTGCCTTTTGTCTGAGTACGACAGCCTATACGTCTCCCTTTAACGAAAAGCTGTGCTCTGCTTAGAGTTGCACTGAGCAATCATAAATAGTAGAGAAAGTCTTTTATACGAATATTCACTTTGCTAATGCTGCTGTGTATGACAGGGAATCACTTCAACCCAGAGAGATGCTTAGATAAAATCTTTACTCCATGGGAGTCCTAAACATTGGGATTATTTATCAGCTAGCGGAGAACATCAGCTGTGAATAACTCTGGTGCATTTACTTTAATTAAAGGGGTTTATGTTTATTTGTTTTAACATGTAGAAACTATAGGAGACCATCCTACTAACCTTGCCATCCCACCTATTACAGTGTGATGTACAATGAAGATCTAGCCTTGTGGCAAAATCATAATAGCCCCCCACCCCACATGGCTCTTTAAGCTCTCAAAGTTAACCTGTCACAGGTTCATAATGTTTAACAACAGTTTCAACTTGAGGTGTGTGCAAGCATGTTTGTTCCATTTCAGCTAGTTTTTTGAGCAGCTGGAAAGCCCCTACATCAAATTATTTTGGTACCATGACTTATGGCCCAACTCATCGATGAGACCTACCACTAAAATGTCCAGTGAAAAAGCTTATATAGCCTTGCATTCTGGCTCAACTCAATGCTGAGCCCTACCACTAAAAGATCAAATGTCAAAGCATATATGACAGCAATTCAGTCTTCTACTTTAGATCATTGCGAAATGTTGAGGGGCTTAGCTCCCAAGTGAGGGGGATTTATCATGTTTTGTCAGAAGAAGAGGGCCTTAATTCCTGACTGGAATGGACCTAGGCTAGCAGCAAGTCAGACAATAAGTCAAGGACCTATGTATAGTGTGGACCAGGGATGTACTGTAGAAGCCCAGAAAACCAGGCAAGGATTAACAAACATACTTGCAGGCACTACAGGCTAACTGCACTTTAAAGCTAATGGAGGTGGATTAGGGGTGGATTCTCTTTAAGCAATGTAACCTGGTGCATGACCACCCCAGCATGTAACTGGACAATAAAGTATTATCAGCAGACTGCACTCTCCTTTCTTGTTAGCATGTTTTCTGTGTTAGAGTGACAGCACTATGCAAAGCAATAGGGCCACGATTGGCTCAGAAAACTGAGCTCCTTCAATTTTGCTGCACAGCAGATTACAGGAGGCCAATATTTAGGCAAAATCAGGTACATAGTCTAGCTGTATCTAAAAATATTTTTAGACATTTTTTAAATAAACTCATAGCCGGAATCAATGTTGTCTGTTAGCTTTGATCTTTTTAAGCTATATTCATATGGATTATAGGCTCTAGCAATCCTAAAACCCCTCTCATATTACATAACACCTTAATATTTTTGTCACATTTTAGTTCTGTTCAATTTACCACTCTGACATACATATCAAATAAAATTAAATTAAAAACTGACAGCTGTTGTTGGAACACCATGTGTAAAAAAGCATAAAATATTGAATAGGAGATGTGCTAACTTCTCCATGGGTAGCAGCGTGTGATTCGAGTGGCAGAATGGTTTGGCACCTGCATGCTTAGAGCTGTAAATCAGAAAGAGATTGTTTTATTAAATTTAGTGAAGCACAGGTGTATAAATGAAAAGAAGTCCTACTATGACCAAAAAAGTGAGTAGCAGCTCTGACTCATATGTCACATCCAATACCTGCACAGATCACATCATCCACAAGTGTTGTAGAGGTTTGAATTGAAAGATGAACTCATCGTAATTCACTGGAATGAACATTGCTTCTCCCTGATAAACATCTCATTTTTCCCTAAAGGCATTTCCACACACCCATGTTTTTGTTGGATAATGATGAACAATAATATTGCTTAATTTCAATTCTCAACAGGTCTGACGTGAGTTATCAAAGCTAAATTCAGCTATATACACTTCATATTTATGCCGAAGGAAACCATGGCTTCCAAAGTAATCCCAATCAAGAGGAAGCATGCAAAGTCTACTCAGGCAGAGGTAGGAATTCAAAAAAATCCTGTCTTCCATCTAGAAAATTAAGCCAGTGACACCCTGTTAAAGGGAAATTCCACCTTTTAGAAAAATTATTTATTATTACAGATATTTTTATAGCGCCAACAATTTATACCGTTCTTTACATACTGCACATTTACATCAGGTCCTGTCCTCAAGAAGCTTGCCATCTAAGATTGTATTGTACATGCTGTGACATAAGGAAAGGGGAAATGTGAGTGGCAATATTTTTCCCCTCGGTTTCTCTTATATGTGCAAAACTACTGTATTTGCCGGCATATAAGGCTTACCATTTTCTCTTAGTCCCCCTGCAAAGTCCTAGAAATACCAGTTGATCCTGTCAGTAAAGTCCGCCTAATGCATAATTTCTTGTGATGGTGTGGCAACAATGATGCACTGTTCCTGAATTCAGAGCAGAGTTGCCACTCATGTAGGATGTGCCTGCTTGCACTACAGTTGGGTGATGTTGCAGGGGACATGGCAATCAGCATGGTCACTGCTGGTATAAAAGCCTGTAGCTTGTCAACCAGCACTTGGCCCCATCTAGTCCTGTTAGAGATTGGCACTGCCTTTGTCGCTGAAACACTTCCACTTCAGTGGCTGGAAGAGGGAGCACAACTTGGATTTGTCTCAGTCAGCAAAAGGTAAAAAAAAGTGTTTTGTTTACTTTATGAGGCTTGTGCCTCACATAGTACCTGGGTTTATACTTGTCTGGACTGTACAGTACAGTAGCCTTAAGTTGTACTTTAACAGACCTAATTCTGAGGAGTGACCACCCAGTGTCTGTGGGTACTGCTGCAATGAGGACAGTAGTGCAGTGTCAAATGTTGGTTGGGTATTTGGGTTCCGAGCTATGTGGGGTGAACCATTTGATCTTACCTGTCAAAGAAGCAGGTGGCATAAGCCTTATGTGCTGTAATCAGGAACCAAAACATAAAACGAGAGCTATAAATGCCGGACTTTGTGCCTCCTTGCTATAAATCTCAGAACCTCAACCTGCACTCACTCCTGCCCAGATCCACACCACACTTTTAATAAAGTAATTTAAATGAAAAATTCTGGTGCCATTAAAGTCTGGCATCTATAACTCTGTTATAAATGTGGTACCTACCCACTAATGAATAGAAAATTATAATTGGTTTCTTGTACACAGGCTTTGTGATATGCCTTTGAATATTATTTTCTTTATGTGTCCCTGGTATTTGTCTCCAGCCCTCACCATAGTTCAGTCTGTGTAGATAGCTCCACCCTTCATTATGTTCTGTCTGCATCTCAGCCACATGTCTTTTGCTTAGTGGATCACATTATGATATTTGACTTATCCTATGTTCGCTGTTGTAAGGATCTGCACAGTTAAGATTAAACTCCTCAATCTTCAAGGTGTCATATGGATTGAGTCACTGTTTGCCAACACTTCTGAGATTGTGAGTTACTGCCATCTTGCCACAACTGTAAGTTACAGAGATCACCCTTTTATTGTTTAGACTAGGGAGGCAGAACAATTGGAATGTAATCACGAACCATAAATGCAAGCTCTTAGCTAGATGCACTAAGCCTGTACGTAGGTAGTATTGTGAATGACATCACTCACCTCTCCTTTTGAAATTGCAAGTTGTCAGGTTATCATGGTGTCAGTGATTTCTACGTCACTGATCTTGATCAAGTATGCAGACTTCCTTCTGACTTTTTTTCATATGCATACTTGTTCCAGGTCAGTGATTCAGACAGTATTAATGGAACA
Source organism: Nanorana parkeri (assembly GCF_000935625.1). NCBI lineage: Eukaryota > Metazoa > Chordata > Amphibia > Anura > Dicroglossidae > Nanorana > Nanorana parkeri. The sequence goes on from NW_017306502.1 coordinate 1,136,959, forward strand.
GACAGCCAGAAACAAGCATTTTCAAAAGGAGTTGGTAAACAGCATCCTTTAGAGCAGAACTCCAGCCTAAAAAAGAAGATAAAATGAATAGCTTATTCACCTTAATATCAGAAGTTCACCCACAGTACACTTTTCTGCCACTAGATGTTATCAGCCTGATGGCCGGCATCATTCAACTCATTTCCTCTAAGTCTATGTCATCCAGGACCTGTCTCAGGCTGTGACTGGATAGTGAAAGGAGAAGCAGCCCAGTGATAAGCTCATCTCTATGTCACTTTGCTTTCTCTTCCTATCAGCATGCGTCTTGCAAGCCCAAGAAACGATTGGCTCCTTGAACTGCTTCATCCTCTCACATTCCAGTCTTGCCATGCAAGAGTAAGAGACTGGTAGCATATTAAATGCAGTTGCAGGGCCAGATTTACTCTCCTTGCCGCCCCAAGGCCAGGTCCTGCAGACGGAACCAAAGGAGAGAGGCAAGGGAAAGGGGAGAAGGCTGCACATTGTTTATATGTGAAATCGGCGACATCGCCGATTTCACATGTAAACGAAAAATCGTCTGCCTCACTCTACATTCAGTCCTGCTTGTACAAAGCAGGACTGAATGTAGAGAGGGCAACTTCCCCACAAGGACACCTCTGCCGCCCCTCTGCGTCGTGCCGCCCAGAGGCCGGGCCTCGGTGGCCTTGTGGGGAATCTGGGCCTGTGCAGTTACCTACGATGCTTACTTTAAAAATGCATTTAATTATGTACAGTATTAATGATTGCAGAGCTGCATTCATTTGTATCTTTTCTATCTGCATATAGTTTAGTTTTAAGCAAACTAGACGCAACTTTCTGTGTATTTGCTGGCTTTAATCTGGTTGACTGCCAACTCGTAGTTTAAAGAACCTGTCTGTGTGGATTAGAAAGTCATGCCTGACTACCTAAGGGTGTTTGTGTTGGCTGGCATACTCATGACCCTGGAACGCCCTATGCAATGGACTTGCCCATCGCGATTACTACATTTTGCATTGGGATACCTTTTACTTTTGCTGCCAACACATTTTTTTACAATAGGATATCAGGAAAAAGGAAGGAGCTAAGGGGGATTAGAAGTCACGGAAAAATATTAGTGAAATATATTGACTAATTCTGAAACTTTTCGAGCAAGGTCAGGACATTTAAAACAGATGTTTCTCTGACTATAATGGAGCATGCTTTCACCCAAAAGTGGATAGAGCTGAGGCAAAACAGGATGGGTAAATCATTATCTACAGGAATTATATGGCACCAACAGTTTGCAAAACACTTTACACAATATAGGGAGACAATACAGTTACAATACAATTCAAGGCAAGAGGGTTAGGAGGGCCTTACACATAAAATCTAAAAGGAAAGGGCAAGTGATACAAGAGGTAGTAGCTGTGTGGCGATGTGGTGTCTGAGAAAGTAAAATTTCAGTTGTTGGGTAGAGGCAGGATAAGCTTCCCTAAAGAAATGGGTTTTCAGGGATCCCCTAAAGGCAGACAGAGTAGTAGATAGCCGTACAAGTTGCGGTAGGGAGTTCCTGAGGATGGGTGAGACTCTGGAGAAGTCCTGGAGGCAAGCATGTGAGGAGATGACGAGGGAGCAGGAGGTTTTGGAAAGAGAGAACTGAATGATTTGGGTGAATGAGGTTGGTGATGTAGCTATGGGAAAAGTTGTGGATGGATTTGTATGTTGTTGTACTCAAGGCAGAATAGAACTAAATCAAAATGAACTTCTGCACACAACATAATCAGCTGATAAAATCAAGGTATACATTTTTTTTTTATACTAAAAGAACTGCTTCTCTACTTTTAGCCAGTCCCGATGTCACTGCAGTATAAAAAAACCAAGAGAAATTTCCAGACTTTGGTAATACAACATGACATTGTTACTGAACCAGGGGCCTGGGTTAAACTTACCATATTCCTGAGGCAAGGAGCAAAGATGTCAGTGGTGAGGTGAACAAAATGCTTCAGCTAGACATAATTGAAGAGTCCAGTAATGACTGGTCCAGTGCCATTGTCCTAGTCCCAAAGCCAGATGGGAATTGGAGGTTTTGTAATGATTTTAGGAAGCTCAATTCAGTGACACTTATTCTATGCCCTGGGTAGACATACTTCTAGACAGACTGGGCACGGCCCAATATCTGACAACTTTGGACTTGACAAAATGATATTGGCACATTCCCCTGACAGAAAACAGCAAGGAGAAGACCGCAATTGTAACGCCGGAGGGTTCGTTTCAATATAAAAAGATGCCTTTTTGGTTGCAAAACGCATCTGCCACATTTCAGAGAGCTATGGACAAACTTATGAGACCCCACCAACAGTATGCTGTAGCATACTTAGATGATATAGTGATACATGGCACTGACTGGGAATCTCATTTGCCCCGTGTCCAGGCTGTATTGGATACTCTCCATAGAGCAGGTTTCACTGCTAATCCCAAAAAAATGTTCCCCTGGGTTAGAGGAAGCCAAATACTTAGGTTACGCAATTGGGCGTTGAGTCATAAAACCCCAGCTAAACAAAAGAGAAGCCATTCAAGGGTGGCCATGTCCCACCAGCAACAAACAAGTCAGAGCTTTCCTGGGGATAACTGGATACTACAGGAGGTTTATCCCAAACTTTGCAACTCTTGCAGCCCCATTGACAGACCTTACCAATGGGTAAAATTTGGTGATGGTCAAATGGTCCCCAGAAGCGGAGGAATCTTTCCAGGTACTGAAGAAGGCTCTTTGTACACAGCCAATCCTCTACTCCCCTGATTTTTCTAAGGACTTTGTAGTTCAAACTGATGCATCTGATGTTGGTCTAGGGCAGGGATAGCCAAACTCCGGCCCTCCAGCTGTGGTGGAACTACAAATCCCATGAGGCATTGCAAGGTTCTCCCAGCCACAGACATGACTCCTGGAGAGAGATGCATCATGGGATTTGTATTTTCACCACAGCTGGAGGGCCGGAGTTTGGCTACCCCTGGTCTAGGGACAGCTTTGTTACAGGAACATATTGGTGAGGAACACCCCATAGTTTACTTAAGCAGAAAGCTAAATGAACATGAAAAGAAATATGCAGTGAAAAGGAGGGTTTGGCTATGAAATGGGCATTGGACGCATTAAGATATTATTTATTAAGGCGTCAGTTCGACCTAGTGATTGACCATGCTCCCCTCAAATGGATGGCACATAAAGAAACAAATAGACGAGTGAACCATTGGTTTCTGGCCTTGCAAGACTACAGCTTCACTGTGAAGCATAGACCGGGTAAAAAAATGGCCAATGTAGATACCCTGTCCAGAGTCCACGCTTGTGTAGCTGTCAGTGTTCCAACCATAGGGTTGAAACAAGCTTATGTAGCAGGTCATCATGTAGCGATCCAGGAGAGGTCCTATCCAGGGTTTATGCATCACCAAGATTCCTCTCTTACACCTTCAAGGACCTCTTAGTCAGCCCCAGGTTTTACATCTTGCCTCAATGGCAATTTAGTTCAGGTGAGGCAAACACTGTGCTCTGGGGCCTGGGGAGCAGACAGTCTGAATCTGATGAAGCACAAGGTTAGTTACTGTGATTTTTATTTTTTATTTTATAAAACTAAAGGTTTGTGTGGGTTGATGGTCAGGACTATCTTATGTGTAGTTAGTGCCAGGTCTTGTTTTTGAATTGTTGGCTTTACTGGAGCACTGTATATAGCCGGTATACTGCACCAATAAATGCACCATTGTTTGAAGAAAGGTCACTGGTCTGGTCTCTAAAGGTGCCCATACACTGGAAATCCCGCGATCGTACGAGAATCGTACAGTGTATGGAAGGCGTGCGACTGTTTCTACTGTACGGTTGCACGTCTTTTGTCGAACCAGCATGCTGGAAAACCACCCGAGAATCTTACGATTGTCGGCGGGTTTCTAGCCTGCTCATTCGATAGCTGTGGAACGGGCCGGTGTGCGCACACTGCCGCTCTGCATTGCGGTCATCGGAAGCACGCACCTCAGCGCGGCGGGCTTTCGATGATCGCAAGTACGATCTGCCCGTCCAAGGTGGGCAGATCATACGAGCTTTCAATAAGCATACGACCACTTTGGACACTTTCATTAACTCACAACTCAAAAGAAAAGTCCATCTTACCAAGGCCAGGCAGCACCTTTTAGGCTCCTTCTTATTGCAAATCAGGAGTTTCATATGTCCCGCCTGAAGGCCACCTACTACCAGCAAGGGAATAGAGCTAGTAAGCTATTGGCAGCCCAACTTAAACGGAGACAACAGTTGAGAATACGGTGCTATACAACCCTGTCACTAATGACCCGTTGAAAAATCCTAAAGACATAGCGGATGCCTTTGGCTCATATTATACTACACTTTACAATCTACATGGAGATTCCCTATTGAATCAACCATGCTCCTTATCTATAGCAAACTTTTGAATTCAGTTAGACTCCCGGGTTGAACCCTGAGGAGCAAGCGTTGTTGAACGCCCCCTTTACAGCCAGTGAAGTACAGAAAGTAATTAGGGCTCTGCCCTCAGGGAAATCTCCTGGAGAGGATGGTTTCTCGGCGGAATATTATAAAGCCTTTCAAACTATTTTAACTCCTCATCTACTTCATATCTTTGAATCTGCTGCAGTCTCTGGCTCCTTCCCTCCAGACATGTTAAGGGCAGTGATAGTGGCTATACCAAAACCGGGAAAGGCGCTGACGGCGCCACAAAATTTCAGACCGATATCTTTAATTAATACTGATATTAAGATTTACGCCAAGATCCTTGCTAACAGGCTGCTACACCTGCTACCTTCTGTCATTCACCCGGATCAAACGGGCTTTATGAAGGGTAGGCAAGCTCTGGATGCGACCAGAAGGATGCTAATCCTAATTAGGCATGCGGAATCCGGTCGGACGCCTTCCATATTCCTGGCCTTGGATGCGGAGAAGGCGTTCGACCGGATCCACTGGGACTATATGAAAATGACCTTGCAGAAATTTGGAATGGGGGGAGGTCTTTAGCTACAATTATGGCATTATATCAAAAACCATCTGCCCGGGTGTATATATCTGGTATGCTATCGGCTCCTTTCACCATTTCAAACGGGACAAGGCAAGGGTGCCCGCTATCCCCATCTATATTTGCCATGATGATGGAGCCCTTAGCCGCCACGATCAGAGACAGCCCTTTGATATCGGGCATCCATCTAGGCGACGCAACCCATACTATAAGGCTGTTCGCCGGTGATATCATTCTAGCATTAACCAACCCAGTACAGTCCCTGATTGCGGTGTCTAATATACTTACTCTATTTGGGAGCGTTTCTTACTATAAAGTCAATGTGGATAAATCTTATATCTTAAATGTAGGTGTGCAGGTGGAACTCCAGAGGTGGTTGCAGGCATTGTTCCCATTCAAATGGTCCCCGGACACTATTACTTACCTGGGTATAAAATTAATCTTGCCCTTGTGACGGACTGCCAGGTACCCCGACTGGGTACCTCCGTCAGAAAACAGCTTCCTCTCCGCTGGAACCCGAATCCCAGTGTCCTCAGCCCAAACCTGCCTAATTATTGGACAGAACCAATATATTAGGACAGAACACTAAACCACTCAATCATTAGACAACACCAATGTTGAGGTGGAAACCAAGATCTGCTTTATTGAAGGAAGGACACAGAGTTTATACCTGACAGGATCAGATTAGAGTTCAGTGTGTCCCCTCCCCCAGACAGCTAGGTGCCGCATTAGAAGTCTTTTAAGCACAGACACTCTTTGAGATGAATGCCCTTAATTAGAGAGGAACTTAATCCCATAATTGCAAACAATGGCCCCTCCCCCAGACAGCCTGCTGCCTTTAGAAGAATGGTTCACATCAAGGCAAATAGTGACAAGTTCTCTCTCTAGATGAAATATTAAACTGGGAGCACACAGCACACAAAGTTCTCCGGGGTAATAAATCTCTGCAGCCCTGGGTCCGTGGTCTGTAGGAAGGAGGCTAGCCCTCAGGCTCCTCCAGCAGCCCTGGTGACGGTTCAGTCTGTCACATTTCTCCCCTCCCAACAGTAGACTAACCAGGTACCAGACCACCAACTGGTCTGGACCTGTGTTAGTCGGACAAGACAAATCCAAAATCTCTTCCAAATGTCGGGTACACTCTCTCCCTGGAACATTTCCAGCTGCTGGGGAGAAATGACAGCTGTACCTTCTCCCTGATGCTCTTCCAGTCGCTGGGATGAAGGGACAGCTAATTCCTCCCCTTGGGAAGCACTCAGCCACTGGGGACTAGTGTCAGCTGCACCTTTTTCCAGCTGCTCCATCTGCTGCTGGGGAGAGAGGTCAGCTCCCTCCACTCCCTGGGTCTCCATCTCCCGCTGGAGAGAGAGGTCGGCTACCTCCTCTCCCTGGAACTCACCATGCCGCTGGGGAGAGAGGTTGGCTACCTCCTCTCCCTGGACCTTCATCTGCCGCTGGGGAGAGAGGTCGGCTACCTCCTCTCCCTGGATCTCCATCTGCTGCTGGGGAGAGAGGTCAGCTACCTCCACTCCCTGGGTCTCCATCTCCCGCTGGAGAGAGAGGTCGGCTACCTCCACTCCCTGGATCTCCATCTGCTGCTGGGGAGAGAGGGCAGCTACCTCCACTCCCTGGGTCTCCATCTCCCGCTGGGGAGAGAGGTCGGCTACCTCCACTCCCTGCATCTCCATCTGCTGCTGGGGAGAGAGGTCAGCTACCTCCTCTCCCTGGAACTCCATCCGCTGCTGAGGAGAGAGGTCGGCTACCTCCACTCCCTGCATCTCCATCTGCTGCTGGGGAGAGAGGTCGGCTACCTCCACTCCCTGGCTCTCCATCTGCCGCTGGGGAGAGAGGTCAGCTACCTCCACTCCCTGGCTCTCCATCTGCCACTGGGGAGAGCGGTCCGCTACCTCTTCTCCCTGGATCTCCATCTGCTGCTGGGGAGAGAGGTCAGCTACCTCCACTCCCTGGCTCTCCATCTGCCGCTGGGGAGAGAGGTCCGCTACCTCCACTCCCTGGATCTCCATCTGCCGCTGGGGAGAGAGGTCGGCTACCTGGAAATCTGGAAATTACAAGGCTTCTAGGGAGAGAGGCCATCTGCCCCTGGAACTCGTGGGGTGTACCAGTTGCTGTGCAGACGCTCGTTGCACTCTGCCCTGTTGCCAGTGCCTCACCTGGGGACTCGTCAAGCTGTACAATCTCCACAGAAAAGTCCATGAAATCCACAGTCTTTGGGCATATGGCTTCCACTGGGTCTGCAACACTCTGCTGAACGTGTCTCAGCAGCTCCTTGTATGCCTTTCCCAGTAGCCATTCTTGTCTCACCACAAACTCCAAATCAGCTCTGGAACTCTCTCCAAACCAAGCAAGTCTTCCCGGTATGCAAAAAGGTCCTCCAGGGCAGAGTCCCCATCATCCCCAAACTCAAACATATCCACCAGGGTGTCCCACAACAGTCCAGGGTCATCAAAGTTGTAGCCCTCTGGATATTCAGTTGTAAATCCTGGCTGAGTTTGTTCTTCATACCAATGCAGGGCCCGATACCATTCATCCAGCTTTACCTCTCGCTGAACCAATTTGTGCAAATCAGCCCCCCAATGCTCCTGAGGCTGCTCTCCCAGGATAGCCATTCGCAGGGCCATCTGATCCTGGACCCTTTGTTGTGCAAATGGATGAAACCGGCCCAGGTGTGACTTGGAAATATTCAAGAGAGCTGTCCGTGCTGTCTGCCTGAGGGTAAAGTAGTCTTCCGTAGACAGACCCTTTTCTCCCTTTGGACACATGATCCGCAACCATTTTGAGTACTCCACTGCCAGGGTCATGGCTGCTTCACTTCTTGAGTCTGTTCTCCTCAGCCGGCTGAGAAATAGATCCCGGTGGTGGTTTGGACTGCTCCGTAGGGAGGAAGCAAATCCCACCGCTTGCCACCAATTGTGACGGACCCCGTGTACCCCGACTGGGTACCTCCGCCAAAGAGCGTCTCCTGCCCGCCAAACCCCACTCTCAGCCAGCAGATTCGCAGTAACCAGCCCCTAACCCTTAATCACGAGGCAAAACTCATGTTGAAGGTTCAACATAGAAAGAGCAACTCCTTTATTAAACACTGGACATTCACTTTAGAGACACTGGGAGGGCTACAACCCCTCCCCTCCCCCTCATGACAAACACAGATAACAGCTTACACAGGGAATCAGACATTTGCACACACAGTCAAACAGTACAATAGGGTGAGCATCAGATAACAGGATGGTGCAGTCCGTCACACCCCTGTCCTCCCTTTATAAATTCAACTATGAACCCTTACTAGCTTCCCTCAAAACCATCCTGAACGATATGGGGACATTTGAACTATCTTGGGTGGGCAGAATCGCAGCCTTCAAAATGTGAGAGAAAGCCCAGAATCCGCTCCAGCACGATGACCCGCCATAGATCACGGGGAGGGATGGGTTTACCTTCCATTAGAGATTACTATAGAGCGACCCTACTGACCCAGCTCAAGTCTTGGTTTGGGGCAGATTCTTCTAAATGTTGGTTTGTCATGGAAAGCGGCTTAGTTCCTGGGGGGGACCTCCCGGGATGGCTGTTTGCTGCTTCCCTGAGGAAGGGGTTCGGCTCCTCTCCATAACCTACTATCCAAGCCCTACAACTGGTGTGGTCCTCATTGATGACAACCGCACAGTCCGGAGACTCTCACGTTGCCATCAAGGCTAATTCATCACACTCTAAATGTACCAACCACTGGGAAGTCTCTGAAAAACTCCTTCTACGCTGGTATTTAACCCCCTATAGGCTTTCCAAGATGTCCTCTGACGCCTCTTCATTGTGCTGGCGCCAATGTGGCCATGTTGGAAACCTGCTGCACACCTTTTGGTACTGTAAGTCTATTAGAAGCTACTGGAATGCAATCTTTAGATGTATAGCGACAGTTACAGGCATCCTCACCACTCTGACCCCTCAACTGGCACTTCTCAGTGTAGGTATAGAGATATACCCTCTGAAGGTCCGGACGGTGGTGATGCACTTTTTATTTGCGGCCAGACTACTAATTGCAGGATACTGGAAACCGAATGTGATACCTGCGTTAAATGAAACCCTGTCGAAAGTACATTCCCAATGTGAATATGAGAGGGCTATCTCTTATAGAACCCAGACCCATGATAAGTTCCTATATCTCTGGGAATCCTGGTTACAGTGTTATGTGCATAAACCGTAAACTGGTAGTCTCACTGTTCTTGTCCATTCATAATGTGTATGCTTTACATGTCTCATCATGATCCTTTCTCTTCTGCCGGTCGCGCGGGACCGTGCCGGCCGGCACTTCCTTTCCTTTATCTCCGTTCTCTAGGTTTTGATTGTAAGGTTAATTTAAAGGGAAAAAAAAAAAGAATATTGACATGCTCTAGGGAAACTGATTCCTATATCTGTATACAGAAACAATTTTCCGACCTATAATATAATGCAATATTTAACTAGAATGCAATATTTAACTGTGATGTACGACTTTCACGACCACCTTTGATCTGTTTACGCTATATGTGTATGACCTGATTCTTAATAAAAATTTTATGTTTAAAAAAAAAAAGTCCACACAGGTGTTCCCTCGCATTTTTCATTCTCACCGACTTCAGGTGGTTCCTTTACTTCAAAACTTCTGGCCACACAGGCTGTATTCAAAGGCCTTGCCACACAGGCTTGTCTTTTGCCACACAGGCTGCTTTTCACCATACAGGTGAACTGCTCCCCAGTCTGCCAGACTCACAGACTGGTTCCAGGGTGTAGCCGTCCTGACTCCTGCAAAGACCTCCTCTGTCACCCAGGAAACACTCACTTAACAGCCTGGGATATCTTATTGAGGCCCTTATGAACCAGCTTTCTTCAGCTGGGCTGGTTACCTCTAGGCCTTCAACACTCTCAATACCTCCCCCTAGAGTAAGGAGCTCAGCCCGCCTGAAACTGGGCCATACAAATCTGTCATCATGGTACCCCCGTGACACTACACTTGCTTTGTTGATGCCCAGAGCCACCTCTGGAAATTGTTGAGGCCGGAGAGTGAATAGTTGCAGCTGCTGCCAAACTGGCTATGCCTAGATATCTATTTTTGTGATAGCAGGGTGGGAAGGGAACCAGCTGTGCTGTTGAGAGCAGCAGGGTCTGCCTGAAAGCAGAAAAAGGATGCCTCAGTCATTCACAGCTTACATCAAGCTATCACATCTGCACGCTCTTGGGTCGATGAAAAGAACGTATAATATTTGTCAGCTGAGGACCTTTTGCCTTTCATTCCCTGCGCACGAATGGAAAAGAGTAAGAGGAGGCAGGAGGGGTTGCATTCACTGCCAGGGGCATTTCCTGCTGCAGACAAGTAAAATGTAGTGCCAGACAAGCAAAACAGCCAACGTGTGATACCCTTTTTTTTATAGCAGCTAAGGAACTGCCAGTACTGCTAAAGCGATCTACCTTTTATGCTTTGGCCCAATATAGCATTCTCAAGGGAAACCATCTATCCGTTTGTCTTTGCTTTAGGGCCCTCAAATGTGCCACTTAATACAACCTTATTATGGTACTATGATTTCTAACTTTTTGGGGATATTAATATTTTTTTGTGGGATCCCATATGGGGTTCTAGCCAAGTGGCCAACCTGAGCAATACAATATGGTTCTTGTCTTCACAATGAAATTATTTTAAAGGAATCCAAAGTAAATATTGTATTCTCATTGATACTTTGTAACACAAGCAAAATTTAAAATAAAGTTGAAATACAGTCAAAACAAGATAATGGTTAAAGCTGACCTCCAGTGTCCTGCAAACATAGCATTTCGGGACCCCTTTCCCCAGGCTCCATTAAACCACTGACATATTTAAAAAAATAATTGCCTGCTTTCTGCAAAAGAAGATTTTAAACCCTGTGATGTCATCTTCAGAAAAATGCGTGTTCCTTTGCATCGGGAGGAGTAGGACTTTAGCTGTTGTCACATGGATAAAGCACTAAATTTCCTATGATTCAAAGTGAAATTTAGTGCCTGCATTTGCATATCCTGCCAGTTGCAGGCTTGCGTGGGCATGACAGACCAGGCATCTCCTGGCCTGTCACTAAAATGATGCAATGTGAGTGGGCTACTAGTGGGAATCTGGGATGCCCAGGTCCCCCCACTATGCTATGCTGAACACAGTCCAGGAGGGCTTGGAGGAGTCTGCCTACAGATAGACTTTGCATGGAGACCCCGTAACTCTGCACTTTAAGGTACCTGTGACTGCTTACATGATGTCAGAAGACATTTCCTATTGGGAAGCTGCTTCTGAAGAATCTAGGAATCGTTGGTTTTAAAGGATCCATTTGTAAAAGGGGCTGGTACTGAAACAGTAGGGCCACCATCAACAATGATATATATATATATAGCTATACCTATACCTATACCTACCTATATAGCTTATGGTATTCTGCATTGCGCTGTATAGAGGACTACAAATCAAGGAATAATACATTATACAGCGCAATGCAGAATACCACCAGCTGTAGAGGGGTACAACAAATCCCAGCAATAATACATTATACAGCGCAATGCGGAATACCCCCAGCTATAGAGTACAACAAATCCCAGCAATAATACATTATACAGTGGTGCAATGCCAAATACCCCTCGCTATAGAGGACTACAACACCTAGCAATGCAGAATACCGCCAGCTATAATGTACTATTGCTGGGAATGGGGTTTCGTTTAGTGGGGGTCGGTGATGGCGCCCACCCCTCAGTCCTGCGCTCGGGGCTAGCGCCCACCCCCCGGTTGTTACGCCACTGCTATAGAGGACTACAACGCCCAGCAATACTCTCTAAAGAAATGCAGAATGGTAACGCCTTTAGGGGACTACAACTTCCAGCAATACTCTCTACAAAAATGGTAATGGCTATAGGGGACTACAACTTCCAGCATTATATTCCAGAAATGCAGAATAATTCCATCAGTTAAAGAGGACTACAAAAAATATGTCACAGAAGTTAGGCACATACAGAAGATGGAAGCATCACCTCACCTCCTCCTCCGCGGCGGGAACACCATGTAGCTGGGAGAGTCGGCGGGCTGTGTAATCAGGAAGCGCTGATGTGGACATGGGATCAAGTATGGTGTCTCTCCCATGAAAGATCTCATGCACATCCCTGTTCAGCTGTTGCTCTATTGCCCAGTGTCAGCTGGTTCTCCTAATCATTCTGCACTATTGAAATCTGAAGGGATGAGTGAGTCTGGAGTCTGTTCTCTTTTTGCTATGGATGTCTGAAGCACTATACCTGTTAAGCTGTTCTTATTAAAGCATTTAAAAAAAAGTCATTTAAAGTGACTGGTGCCCCCTCTTCTTGGTCACATGTCTTTTCACTGGCTAAAGATCTACCCCTGAGAGTGAAATGTCGGCCCTCCCTGCCTTTGGGGGTCCACCTCAGGCCTCTGGGAGTCAGGGGGGTGCTACACATGCTAATTATTTGTGGTCCACGTAACTAGGGGCATAGCAGGTGAGTATCCTTTGCCTACATACTTTGCACTAAAATGCATCCATCTTTCCCCTCTCAGAACTTTGGGAGGTATACTTTACAGATACAGAATGACATGTTTCAGACTTAATGCTCCATCGTCAATAATAAGTGATCCACAGTGTTACCTTTAGGCTCCTGTCAGCACTTTTTGCTCTGCGTAACATGTCTTTTTAAATATAGCAACTGCTGTTGCATTTGCTACAATACTATCTAATGGCATGCAGTCTTATCAGCTGGCTTGTGGATTAAAAATGTTATGGGTAGCATTTTAAAAGAGCATTGCTCACACATGAGAATATTGTGCTTTGTATAGCAGGCTCTGTGGTCACGCTCATAACACGCTGTAGGAAAAACGTAATCATCAGATGCCGAAATGAGAACGCCTGTCTGACGTCAAAGAAAGAATGAACTGAATGAAACAACACTGCCCACCCTGTTTTAAACTGTTTTTTTTGGGGTGGGAGGAGTTGTTTGTTTCTAGTTTTTTTGAATGCATCAACTGCTCTTTGGGAGAAAATAATTATCACCTCCAGCTATTTTTCTGGTGCTGCAGGTAAAAGCTCAGATTGGGGTTCCTAGTCATGAGCAGTGACGTGCGGTACCTTCGGATTTGGGTGAGGCATTCCGCTGCTCTGCCCCCAGCCGACCAAAGCCCCCAACCCGGTCACCAAGCTAGTTGGAGGGAGAAGGAAGGGAGGAGACTGGAAGGAGTCTATGTTCCCTATGGGGAGTTTTACCCTCTCTATTTGTCCATGTCATCAGTGCTAGAGATAATGGGAAATACAACATTTTGAGTAGTCACTGGAACAGCAATAGAGGGGAAGTCTTGCAATAATGACACTTGTTCCTGTGATATTCCTCTCTTTGGCAAAATATCCTGTCACTTCTTGCCGTGCCTACAGGACAAGAAGGGATACAGATGACAAAAGGTGACAGGGGTTTTATTTATCTCCTACTTTATCCTAAGCTGACAAAAGTTTTGGCTTTAGATGTACTGTAAGCTCAAAGGTGTAACCTATAGCCAAAGTAGATCATGCGCAGAAGCACAGGGGACCCACAGCAGTTTGGCTGTACATTGATTAATGCAGATGACAAAAACATTTGGTAAATATATTTTTGGGCAAAATGAATTATATAAAGTATGGGCACCTCCTATATGATTGCTTTGAAAGCAATTAGTATTCTATAGCGCTAGAGGAATTGCCTCTGATCTGAAAATCTTAGAGACAAAGAAGCACTTTAATGGTTTTGATAAGTGCCCCCATCACATATATTTACAGCCCTGGTTAAGCTGAATAAATTCGACTTGACATCCTCTTAACTAGTATGTAAAAGATCCTCACAGAAGTTGGTCATATTGGCATTCTGTTTGTAAGGTTACTGAATATATAACTTGCAGCCATGCAACTTTGACAACACTTTGTAATTCTGAAGGTCCTAACGTCACAAAGTGTTCTTTAAAACATGCATTACTTAAATGCACTCAAGTAAGAATTTAAAACGGGATGTCCACTGAAACTTAATATTTTTCCCTCCAATAAAAATTTTGGTATTTTAATTGTAGAAGAACCATCAATTGTATTAAAATTACAGATTTAGAATTTTTTCTTTGAATATAAACCAGTGGAGATCTGGTAGGAAAATGTCAGGCACTGACTACCCATAAACCATCAACCTGTCACAATTGGATGTGGAATAATTCATATGGAAAAGAAAACGCACTCACAAGCATCAATCTGGGCAGAATTCGAAACAAGCAACATCAATATTTTGTAAGTAGTGTAACATGGGGTACAAACACTTCAACAGGGTAAAATGAATTGGAAAATAAATAGCATTGTATTGGCACACACCCTGCATCACAACATGGGGCTTAGCCTTCATCCGTTGGGCCATTGTATTATAACGGCATCTTTCATTATTGTTCCTTCTCAGTAACAGTGATGCCATTATTAGGCAAACAGAAATGCACAGTTGGGTGATTGGATTTTTCTAAGGAGGGGCAAAAGGCTGAAAATTACATATTCATGCATGCTGTGTTGATAAATCTTGTGCCAAATGTTTTATCTTGATCTCCTTTTAATGCTTTAACGTTCCCCATACTTAACACCAACTTGTAAATTCACAACCTGTTCTACACTGGATCACTCCAACAAGCAAATGGAATATCTGGCACTTGCCAAGTGAATGCATATTATACTTGTGACATGGATACATGGAAAATATCCATTTGTTTCAGAGAGCCAAGATGTCAGTTTTCTTTCTACCCATGGCCAGGGCAGCCTTCATTTCGGGGCCCCTTACACGGCTTTAGGCCAGGGCCCCTCCCCCGCACTGCCCGGTCCACCCCCCGCACCGCAGCCACACTGAGCCAGTCACACTGTTATTATTATACATATATATAGCTCTGACATATACCGCAATGCTGTACAGAGAACACTGAGCCAGTCACATCAGTCTCTGTACAGAGAAGCTTACACTCTAATGCAGAATGGCACCAGCTGTAGGGGGACTACAAATCCCAGCAATACATTATACAGCAATGCAGAACAGTATATGAATTGGAACTGTACTTAGCAGCGCACTGGACCCTGCACGTAGCAACGCACTGGACCCTGCACGTAGCAACGCACTGGACCCTGCACGTAGCAACGCACTGGACCCTGCACGTAGCAACGCACTGGACCCTGCACGTAGCAACGCACTGGACCCTGCACGTAGCAACGCACTGGACCCTGCACGTAGCAACGCACTGGACCCTGCACGTAGCAACGCACTGGACCCTGCACGTAGCAACGCACTGGACCCTGCACGTAGCAACGCACTGGACCCTGCACGTAGCAACGCACTGGACCCTTCACGTAGCAACGCACTGGACTGCAATATTTAATTCATCACTGAGATATAGAAATGGATTATAATAGGGAACATTACACTGTACACTGTCCCCTCCCCTCTTTCATCAGCGATCCCCAGTGATTTTAGGAGAGAGAGAGATATTTTCATCATTTACTGTCATTGGGGGGTAGGGGGCGGTTACAGCTGGCTCTGCCTCTAGAGAAGCAGAGCCAGCTGTCAGTCACGCAGCTGGGCGGATCCCGGCACAATTGTCGGGATCCGCTTCAGCTGCGGCGTCTCAGTATACCGCGAGCAGCAGCTTGCGGTATACTGCGGCGTCTCAGTATACCGCAAGCTACAGCTCACGGTATACTGAGCCTAGGGTAACGGGAGGACGCTAGTTTGTGTCCTCCCGTTACCCTAAGGAGGCTTATGGGGAAAAGCCTTAACCCCATAGTTCTCCTTAGTTCTCCCCATGTTAATGTTAGCACTTACCTTAAATGATGTCTCTTATTCCGATCTTCTTCTTCTTTCCTGATGTTTTCATCTGTCCCTCCAGCTGTGCGGCAGCTCTCCATACCAGCGCTGACTGCTTTGTCCCTCCGATCCAGCGGTGTCTGCATGCGGGTGCACGCGTCCACAGACTTACCTTGTGCCTCTGCTCGTCTCCCGGCCGAGAATCCGAACTGCGCATGTGCCCGCCCCAAGATCCTTTGCGGCCGCACGAGCAGTTCCTGATTCTCGGCATGGGAGCGCACAGCGATAATGAGGTAAGTTTAAACCTCTGTTAAAATGGGTTGTTTTTTTTAAACTTGATATGTGATAGCATATTGGCAGTGACAGGTACTCTTTAAGGTGATGCTGGGGTCCAAAAGACCCCCAGTGTCACCTTTTACACTCTAAATAAGCTATTGAAGTGCAGTTCGGACTTCAATAGCTTATAGCTGGGCTTCAGAAGCCCAGCACTGACAGCTATGGGACCGGAAGTGATGCAATACATGTCGCTTCCGGTCCCATAGTATGGGGAGGAGATCGGTGAACGGAGGTCACTACATATCTGACTACTATCTCTGAGGATGAACATAAAGCCAAAACCGACGAGACTCCATCTCCCGATACGCTTGACTGCGGAATCGTCCAACCCCCTCAGAAGCTGCCCCGATGCAGAAGGAGTGAAAAGAGTGTTCCTGCGCAACATAACCAGCTGCCGCCAGGCACTGCCGAAAAACTGAAGCAAGTTTGAAAGACGACAAAAAGGAGCCATCTTCGTGCAACAACCAAGGGCCATCCAGAGGCGGACGCAAACTTATATAGACACCCACAGCCCGAACCGGACACAATGGAGAACATGCCACCTTGAACAAGGACAATCGCACCCCCTTACCCCTTTGATCGGTCTTGGAACGCCGAATCCACAAACCAAGGCAATCCTCACCCAGCCAAACGTCTCCAACTTGCAGACCACCTCCCCTTGTCTTAGAAGGACTGACAAGCTCACTGATGCGCAAGGCACCAAAAAAGGCCACAGTAAAAGCTGCAGTAAACAGGGCCCTCTCGTAACCTGATGTACACGAAACACCCAACTCCCCCAAAAACAGAACCAAAGATATCAAAAGACACCAGCCTACGAGCATCCGCTTTCTTAATAAAACCCCTCCTGTAACCCTTCATGGCCTGTCTAACAACAAATTCCTTGGTATAGTCGCAGCAACCGTGTAGTTTGAAGAAAAACGCTGAACAAGCCAATTTCCGATCCATAGCTGAAACAGACACCCCCCTTACAAAATTGAGACTCAGGAAATACAGCATCAAATCGGTACCAACTTCATCCACTACACCCACCTCGCACAGCAGGTCACTCCATTCCCCCCAAACCCTAGAGTACAAAGACCGGGAAGCACCACCTACCGATCTCCTGAGCAATCCAGCGTCCACAACCCCTGGGGACAAGGCACCCCGCGCTGCTCCGCTTCCGGTGCCAATGAACGGAACTTGTCCCACTGGAAACGCGACAAGGCATCAACCAATGTGTTAGTGGTCCCAGGAATGTGAACAGCAGAAATAAAAGCATCCAACTGCAAACAACGCAATAACAGACGCCGCACCAGTCGAATAACTGGCGGCGAAGATGCAGAATTCCTGTTAATAGCCGAAACCACCCCCATGTTATTGCATTGTAATCGCACTCTTTTGTTCCTAAAATAATCCCCTCAATGTTCCACCGCCAGGACCACAGGATAAAGCTCAAGCAAAACCAAGTTCCTCACAAAACCGGCAGCGACACACGCGGCTGGCCAATCCTCCGCACTCCAACAACCTACAAAGTACACTTCATATCCCGAGGATCCTGCCGCATCCGTATAGCGATCCAAATTCCAACTGCTAATGGGCCCATCCATCCAAACCGATCTACCATTGAAAGAATCAAGGAAAACGTGCCACACCCGCAGATCGTCACACATTCAACCGTATATAATGACCCGTAGATCTAGCACCAGAAGTAGCCGCCGACAAAAAATCCTGCCCATGGGCAGAATATGAAACGCACAATTCAGTCTGCCCAGCAAGGATTGCAACTGACACAACTGCAGCTTCCGTTTTCCTAACGTTGCACGTATCTCTGACTGCAAGGCCATGAGCAACATAGAGGAAGGAGGACCAATACAAAGGAAATCGTCAAGATAATGGATAATGGAGTTAACACCCGACACATCACGCACCACCCACTCGACAAAAGAGCTAAAGGTCTCAAACTACGCTCATGAAATTGAACACCCCATCGGCAAACAACGATCCACAAAATAAGAACCCACCAAGTATAATCTAACAAATAAAAACTCTGTGGATGAACCAGAAGCAGCCGAAAAGGCGAATCAACATCTGTCTTAGCCAAAAGGGCGCCCTGACCATACCGACGAACCCAAGACACGGCGGTGTCAAACGATGTATAAGACACTGCGCAAACTGCAGGGTCAATGGCATCGTTCACAGATCTGCCCTTTGGAAAGGAAAGATGGTGAATCAAACTAAACGTATTAGGCTCTCTTTTGGGCACAAGACCTAGGGGGAAACCACCAAATTGGCCAACGACTTGGAAATTGGCTCCCCATGCGACCCAGGTTAACCTCCTTCGCAAGCTTTGCAGACACAACAGAGGGAAGCTGATACGCCGATTTCAAATCCTGGCAACAGGGGGAACTGCAGCAAGCAAACATGGAACAACAAAACCCTCCCAAAAAATGGCCTCCCAACAACAAAGCAGCCTCCCGATCAGGGTACCTGTTTAGAAAAGGCCACATCCTTTCCACCTTCACCGCCATCATCCCTTTTTCCAGCAGCGTCCCTGGATCGGCCTCTATCCTTCTTAAAGCATCACGAAAACACATGGGTACCACCGCAGCCAGAACATTCATGTTTAAATCTGCAACTTCTGCTGAATCTACAGTGATCCTGAGGCAACAGCACCCCAGGCCCCCCTGGTCCCCATCTGGCGATGAACTCGCTGTGCCCATGCTGGCATCCTCGAGCCGCCCAGAGTGGTGCAGAGCTTTGCTTCCAAACCCCTCGAGCGCTGCGCTGCTCGCAGGGGCCGCAGGCATCTCTTTAGGCCACCCCGCAGGCATCTGCCGGGGCAGCCTTGCAGGCATCACAGAAGACCTCCCTCTGGGAGGACCACGTCTAGGGCCGCTGGCTGCACCAGGAGACTGGTCGGCGCCCGCAGCTGTCACTGACCCATGCTGGGCGGAGTAGACTTCCCCGCTCCCACGGGCTCCACCAAGGAAGAGGATTTCCCCCAGGCCTGTCACCGGCTGAAGTAGTGGGACGCTTCGCCGGTGGGCCTGGAGGGTTCTGTACGGGGTTCCCAATGCGACGCTGAGCTCTGGATAAGGAAGGTGGTGTAAAGCGCACCAGAGGCCGAGACCTCCGTGCACGTGGTGCCTCCATTACTGCGGGGGAGCTGTGGCAGCCGACAGGATGCCACTCAGCTGCTGCTGCAGCCAATCCGAGCCGTGCATTGACGCTGCGGCCCGCAGATCACAAAGAATCCTGTCTAACTCACTCATCCCTACCTTCTGCTCAACAGGATAAACGGCTCTAAGGTTGGAATTACAATTCAATGTCACGGACGTTCTCTCTTTGACTAACTCCAGTGAGACCCTCCTCCTCAGACCACTGCAAAGTAGGGTTGCCACCTTTTCTTCAAGCCAAACCCGAACACTGTAGCACCTTGCAGCAATTTTTTGGTAAAGTATACTATGCACATATTTTGTGATTAAATAACATTGGAGGTAATCACAAAGATGCCAGTGTGCCACAGGTCTCCAGATATAGGTTTGGGGCTGCCCTAGGCAAGACAAAACAAGGGCGCCCCCCCCAAACCCTCCCACCACTAAATCCGCAGCATCTCATGGGGGCTGTGCAGGATCTGTGGTGGGCTCTGCAGAGTCCCTTTTAGCAGCAGTATGATCATCTTACCTGCTCCTTGGTCCCCGGCCTCCTCCACTGCTGGACTGGTGCTGCAGTACCCGGCCTCCTCCGCACCCCGGCGGCTCTTCCGTGACCTGGTGTTCTGTCACGCATGCAGCGGTTTCCTACTGTGCGATGGTGCCCTGGACCCGCCCCTTCCCGATCCGATGTCGTAGCGGCCTCGCCCCGCCCCCTCCTGCTGCTTCAACTCGCCCCCTCCTGCTGCTCCGTCTCCTCTGCCACCACCGCATCCTTGCCACTTTTCTCTGCCTCCGTCCGCTGCTGCCGCCTCCTCCACACGGCTGCCTGAGTGTTTTGGGGCCGGCATTTTTGCAGCCCCACCGAAATCTGCTGCCCAAGGCAAACACCTTGCTTACCTCGCAGGAGATACGCCCCTGTCTGTACGTAAAACGATGCCCCCATAAGATGCCAGTGTGCCACAGGACCCCAGATATGTACTATACAAAGCAGCATCCATATACCTTGCCGCACTCTTTACCGAATATCCCAAAAGTAACGGGTACTCGTAATGACTGCGGAGGGCACCGCTCACAAAAGAATTCCAATACAGATGTCGCCAGCACCAAGATTCCATGTTAGTGCAAATTACCATTTTTTCGGTGTAGTACGAGTACCAATATTTTCGGTACTCGTCGATACCAAATGCTTTGTGCCCCAATTATCAGGAAGTCGGGCGGCGGATCATGACCCGTTGCCCAGCTTCCTGATTGCCTGTGAAGCCAGTGTTCCAGTGAAAGAACACCGACTTCAGAGGCTGGCTGGCTTCCTGACCAATCAAGAAGATGGGCGGCGAGTCATGATGTAAACGCGCCTACTGGCTTCCTGATTGAAGCCAGCTTCTTAGCCACTTTTTTCTAGGCAGCCTGGCTTCCTGACCAATCGGGAAGGTGGGCAGAACATCATGACTCACGTCCTGGCTTTCTGATTGGTTAGGAAGCCAGGCTGCCTACCAACAAGTGAAGCCGGCTTCCTAGCCAATCAGGAAGTTCGGACAGTGCGTCATGACCTGCCTTCCGGCTTCCTGGTTGGTTAGGAAGTTGGCTTAAATTTTTTCTAGCCAGCCTGGCTTGCTGATTAACTTGAAAGCCAGCGTCACATTTTTCTAGGCAGCATGGCTTCCTGACCAATCAGGAGGCCGGGATGCGAGTCATGATGTACCACCCGGCTTCCTGATTGATTAGGAAACCAGGCTGCCTACCAACAAGTGAAGCTGGCTAGCTAGCCAATCAGGAAGCCTGGTGGCACGTTACAACTCGCCTCCTGACTTCCTGATTAACATAGATGCCGACGTCACATTGTTCATAGGTATTTTTCGTGGCTTCCTGACCAATCTGTTTTGGGTGATATGTACTATGGCACATAAAAGACGCCCCCACAAAACATGTCCCGGGCTACCTGTGGCATTTTTTAATGGGGGCATGTTTTATGTGCAATACTAACAAACTAGCAGGGGTAGGGGAAGATAGTGAGCGTGTGTAATTCTTATACTGATTTTAGCTCTTGCTGTGAGAACCTGTAAAGAATAAGGTGACCAGATTCCCCTGTGTCCATGATTTATGCAGAAACTTCTTTCAAGGGAATCTGGTCACCTTATTCTTTACAGGTCCACACAGCAATAGCTAAAATCAGCATAAGAATTACACACACTCACTATCTTCCCCTCTCCCCCTTCCCCCCCCATGCAGCTCCACCGGACTAGGAGGCAGTGATCTGACAGTTCAGAGAAACTATCGGCACTGTCTGTATAACACACTACAGCTGGCCCGGATTAACCCCTTAAGCCACGTACCTTCAGCCGCACAGACAGCTGCACGCTCTGCCGGGATTGTGCCCACAGAGCAGAAGGTCCTCCTTCATGCGCTCCTCTCTAGGACCCTGGGGCTGCCCCTGTCTGCCTGAAACTGTGGCATCTTGTGTACGGGGCTGAGGTGGCCTGAAAACCGTACACAAGATGCCAAACCCGTACTGTACGGGAGAAAACCAGACAGGTGGCAACCCTACCGCAAAGGCTCCAACCGAACTTTGAACTTGACCAATTAGCTAAGTGACCGTGCCCTGTTGACCCATCCCTTCATTAACTCTTTATTCATTGTTTCCCCTTTTTCACTTGTCATGTACGCTCTCCCCCTATTTTTTTTTTGCTTCGGGCCTAACTGTTTACCTGCCAAAGGATTTGTGTTTTTCTTCATCCAATTCTAGGATTTACACAGCTCTTCTGCACAGTACAGCTCTGTTTCACAGGGTAGAACACCTGATTTTTCTCTGCTGCAGTTTCACATTCACTTATAGGTCATATCCCTCCTCAACCTGTGACCGGACAGTGATAGGAGATGCAGAAGGTTTAATACCAAGTCAAATTCAGGTACTTGTACTGCTTGCGTTTAAAAAAAAAAAGCCCACACATGTAATTGTGTAATAAATTAATACAGAGCTGCACTGAGTTGTATCTTTTATATGTTCCTGGAGTTCAACTTCATCATTTTAGTCTCCTCCTTCTCCTTCAGAATTTTGCTTTCTCCATACTTAGTTAAAGGAAACTTTTCATAAGAAATCATAGTGCTTGTCATTAGTGATGAGCCGAACACCCCCGTGTTCGGTTCTAACTCGAACTTTCGAACATGGAAAAAGTTCTAAAACTGACGTCTTCCTCTGAGTATCCTAGTTGCTCGACTTTCATCCTGACCCTCTGTTTGCCTCATTTCAAACCTGTTCTGCCTCCTGCCCTCTCCCATGCTACAGTAGCTGCAGCTCCTGATGTGATTGTAGGAATCTGATGTGGAGGGGGTATTGAGGACTCTGCTGAGACAGGGACTGCTGATGTGAAGGAGGAACACTGATGTCAAAGGGGGGACTCTGATACGAAAGGGGGCTCTGATGTAAACAGGGGACTCTGAAATAAAGGGGTGCTTGTGATGGGAATGAGGGAGACTATGATGTGAAAGGGAGAGGCTCTGATGTAAAGGGGGCTTATGTTGTGTAGGGGGCTTCTATGAAAGGAGGGGGCTCCTGATGTGAAGGGGCACCTAATGCAAAGGGGGGGTCCTAATGTAAAAGGGGATCCTTTTTGTTTTTGTATAGGGCCCCCAATTAAAATCCATACCAGACTCCTATCTAGGATAAGGGTCTACTATAGATCTTGCAGGGAACACACCTTTTTCACGTGTACGTTTTCTACTTGCTACACTGGGGCGCCTTCGAATGTTGCATTCTTTTAAAAGGTGCTGTGACTGAGAAAAATTTGAGAAATGCTAGAGCAGGGAATGGTTCAAACACCTGTCAGTTTCTTTGCCATCTGTGTCCCATTTGACAGATTTTTCTTCACTTTCTGTCCCGTAGACACAACGGGAAGTAAAAGGAAATACCTCCAAAAAAACGGGAAAGGCCCTCTTAGACAGATGCCACTGGAACAGGTGTAATAAAATCTGTATAAAGGTACTGACACTTCCATGTTTTTTTAATAAAAAAAAAATAGCTATATATATAGCTAGATACATTTTAAGGCAGCTGTGGTATAACATTGCTATAACATTCAGCGGTCAAGGAATTGAAAAATTCTCGGCCATATAAAGAGCCAATGTTAAGTAAGATGCGTTAAGCCATACTGAGTGGCCAAAAGAAATGTTTTAATTTGTGTCTTCTTTCTCTCTGAAGAGCAATAGATTCTGGCAGAGAAGCGGAGTATCTGGAGCAGCATGTTCTGTGCTGCTGTCTTGAATGCTAAGTTACGTTTGCTATTTGGTCAAGCAGACCCATTTTCACGTTTTCTCTTGCACTCCCTGTCCTCTGGCATTAAAGAGATTTTTTGTGCTTTGTGGTTTAACATTTCCCATAAGAACAGAGTGATTTTGTTTCATTCAGCAAGCGCGTCTCACAAATCTCTCATCTTCTAGGAAGATCTACATTACAGCATGAGAGAGGTTAATGGAATATTATCTTTCTTTTTTTTAGCTGTATCACTTCCCCTAAAAGAATGGTAATTTCCTTATCTCCAGAGGCCACGCTCGTGTGTGCGTATTATATATATTATGGATCATGCTGTTGTAAGCTCCTTCTAAGACCATTACGGAATGCAGTTTATTGCCCATTATAAGCAGTGCCTGGCAGTGCTTATTTTAGGCCTCACACTATATTGCCAATAAGTGTCTGAGCCAGAATGCACACAATGCTTGGATTTAGCACAATACTCATATTATACAGCAGTTGTATACAGTCATTCTCTTGTGACATGACTGCTGGTTAAATATTACTCAGTGTCACTGGTTGTCCATCCTCTAGGTCTTTACTCCCTTAACCTAGCTGAGGCTATTTCCTGTTGTTTAATGAGCCAGCCTTGTCAGAAAGCCTTTTAATAGCAACTTGTGAACTACTGCACATCAGCCTCAAAATTTCTCAGCATTTCTTGTATTTAACCTTTCCTTTGCTTTTATCAATAAAAACAAGACGCTTAATCATGTAGATTTAAATCCCTCTTTGAAGTGGGGCAAGTTTGGAGACATTCGGCTGAAACCCTATATGTCAGAGGGAAGTAGGTGTATGAATGTGTTTTTTTTGTTGTTGTTCCATTTATTGTTGTAGCCACCTTGCCCTAAACGCGGTGACTCCTTAAATTTAGTTCTGCTGGAATGTATCCAGTCTAAGCTGATTTGATAGTCTGTGCACATTTGGTTCCTCTGAGCTCTCTGTTATTGTTTGTATCTGCCTCCTACTGGATGTGACCTTGCAATAGAGCAGAACATCCAATAATGCAGAGTTATCAAGATGTAGTCTCCCTAGCCAGTCAATAAGAGGTTCATGGCCAGTGGTGCATTCTGGAGGAAGACAAAAATATTCTGGGCTGACATTGTGAGTGTCTTGCGTGTTGTGCAATCTGGCCAGGCTTGCCAGGTGGTCAGGAATGGAGGCCCAGTGTCAGGGTCTGCAGCTCTCCTGCCGTCGAAAGGGGGAAGCTGTGTCGTTGAAGGAGAACCAGGGAGGAACTTCGTCTGCTGGAGGTGCTGGAGAAGCTGGAATTTGGCATTTGGACCTTGCAGGATCTCTCACCCAAGGAATTCTGTGCTATGTCTGCTAACCAGCTAAAAGTTTGCCATACACAGTGTTACTGAAATCAGTTTAAAGGCCCTCTGCACTGCGAGGCTGGGAAGTGGTTGGTGAGTCTAAAGTCTGTACTGTCCTATGTGTCTGTAACCAATAACCCTCTCTCCAATATGAGCCGTCCAAGGAATAAAAACTTTAAAAACCCTTACCCCCGAGGTGAGATGTCAACCCAACCTGCCTCTGGGGTTCCTCCTATGCTTCTAGGAGTCAGGGAGATGCAATTAGCAAACATTCAAAAGCAAGCTAAACCTACAAAAGAAGAATATTTACTTTTGTCTCCTACTGCCTTCACCTCCCAACTCTGTTGCAATGCTGAGAAACCTTAATATGAAGTCTGCAGGACAACCAACAGTTCCACGAGTGCAAAAATCTCCTGTGTCCCTCTCAACTCTCAGAGGTTCCACTTGCTGACCTCCACATCATAGGGATGCACCGATACCGTTTTTTTGATATTGAGCACGAGTACCGATATTTTTTTTTGTACTCGCCGATACCGAATATTGATACTTGAAGTCCCATTAAGGAACCTGGGTGGCGTGTAATGACTCGCTGCCCAGTTTCCTAAGTAACCATGAAGCCAGGTGGCGTGTAATGACTCGCTGCCTGGCTTCCTGATTAGCCGGGAAGCCAACTTCATGCTCCCTCGAGGAAAAAGCATGGAGCAGGCTTTCTGGCCAATCAGGAAGCAGGGGGGTGGGTAATGACTCGTTACCTGCCCCCTGGCTTCCTGATTGGCCAGG
>NW_017306502.1:1162831-1171580 GCF_000935625.1 Nanorana parkeri
TACCAATACTTTATTTTTCTTTTGCTTCAGTACTTACCGATACCAGAAGTCCCATTTAAGGAAGCCGGACGGTGTGTAATGACTTGCCGCCCGGCTACCTGATTAGCCAGGAAGCCGACTCCATGCACCCTCGTCACCAGGTTAGGAGGAAGCATGGAGCAGGCTTTCTGGCCAATCAGGAAGCAGGGGGGTGGGTAATGACTCGTTACCTGCCCCCTGGCTTCCTGATTGGCCAGGAAGCCAGCTCCATGCTCCCTGGTGTCAAGAGAGCACGGAGCCAGCTACTTGGCTAATTAGGAAGCCTGACAGTGTGTATTGGCTCGCCGCCCGGCTTCCTGATGCCGGAAGTTACGGTATCGGGAGCATTTGCGCTAGTACGAGTACTCGCCCAAATGCCCAGTATTGACACCAATACTGATACTAGTATCGGTGCATCCCTACAGAAGACAGTAGTGGTGTGAAGGTCAGCAAAAGAAACCAGTGATAGCTACGGGTAACCAGAAGATGGACACTTCCAGAAGTTTTGGTTTCTCAGTGAACTTGGAAGAGTAATTTCCCTGGATGATGTGGGACAAGTAAGTATATATGTCCTTTTTTTTTTACAGGTAATGCCTGGAATCAGTGGCGGAACTACCACCATAGCGGCCCACGCGGCCGCTATGGGGCCCGGGACAGAGGGGGGGCCCGGTCAGGAGCAGAAACGCCTCCACCCCCTCTGCACACCGAGCCTGGCCGGTAAACTTTGCAAAAAAGATGGAACATTTAAAATTTAATAGAGGGTCCCACCGGTGTTAGTGGGGAAGGGGTTAATATTTCAGAGATGCCACCAGACTCTATTCCCAATTCTGCTACAAAGGCTAAACATTGCCTCCAAGGGGGGGCACTGGGCCTCTACCACTCCCCAGCCCATCCCTACCATGCTGCCCTGGCTGGTGAGAAAATATATAAAACATTTGGCAGATTTATTAAACCCATGCAGAAGCAGCAGTAACCCATACTAAAAGATAGACTGGAGTAACCCATAGCAACAGATGGACCAGACTATAGTAATGCAGAAAAACAGATGGACTGGTCTGCAGTAGCCCATAGCAATGGGCAGACTGGACTTTAGCAACCCATAGCAATGGACAGTCTGGTCTGTAGCAACCCATAGCAATGAACACCTGGGCTTGTATAGGCAGCTGTTCATGTTCTATTGTACAAATATTTCATTCTACAAAGTTCTCCGCATCACTGTGCCTTGTGCATGCATTATGTCTATGTACTCCATTAGTAGGCAACTTTGGCACTCCCGCTGTGGTGAAACTACAAATCTCATCATGCATCTGCCACTGGGAGTCATACCTATGTCTGTCAGAGTTTTGCAATGCCCTGTGGGACCTGTAGTTCCACCACAGTTGGAGTTCTGAGTTTGCTTACCCCTGCTGTACACCATGGTATATGGTGGAATCCCTCTCAGTGAGCGTATGCCTGGGCTTGTATAGGAGGTGTTTATGTGTTATTGTATGAATGCCTCAATGCAAAACTTCTCAACGTGGCATGCAAGGCCGGCGCTACTGAGGGTGCCGGTGTGGGAGAGGGCACCTCTGGGAATGCACCCCCACCCAACACTGCTTCCTGCACCCTTTATATACCTCTTGCAACCTCCACCCAGCCGGAAAGTCACTGGTGGCAGCACCTGTAGCTCAGTGCCAGCACAAAGAGCATGCAAAGCTCTCCTGGGCAGCAGTGAGCTGGGGGTCCCATGTGCGCAGTGTGTGGGCACTGACATCTGCAGGGCGTATCTTCCTATGGGTGATCCAACTGGCTCTGGATTTCAGATTCTTCATGGAGGAGAGCGCAGAGCAGCCTTTCAGAGACCCTGCACACGCATCCTGAGTAAGGATGGGCTCGGCGTGTTCGCACTTCCATGTGCCGAGCCCGCCAGGAAGCTGACAGCGTGCCGCGCCAATCAGGCACTGAGGCATTTACAGATCTCTGCAGCTGCGGAGCGGGAAAATGTCTCAGTACCTGTGATTGGTGCTGCGGCGCTGTCAGCTTCCTGGTGGGCTCGGCACTTGGAGCTGCGAACACGCCCAAGCCCATCCTTAATCCTGAGGCCCCCAACAGCCCACCTGAGATCCCGTGCAGCCCTCCTGAGACTCTGCTGAAGACATTATTCTAGGACCCCAGAGCAGCACAGAGTATGTAGCTTCATATTATTATGCATTGCTGTATAATATGTTGCTGGGATTTGTAGTCCTCTATAGCCGGTTGCCATTTGGCATTACTGTATAATGTATTGTTGGGTTTTGCAGTCCTCTATAGCTGATGGTATTCCTCATTGCTGTATAATGTATTGCTGGGAATTTTAGTCCTCAATAGCTCATGATGTTACTCTGCATTGCTGTATAATGTATTGCTGAGATTTGTAGTCCCTCTACAGCTTGTAGTCAGTGACAGAACTACCAGGGTCACAATGGTTGCAGCTGCAACTGGGCCCTGGCACTCCACCACTGTCCTAAAATCATTAGTCTGTATTGTTTTAGAAAAACTGTCACATGACACTAAAAAAGGTATCAGTAATTGGTATCGGTGAGTACTTGAGGAAAAGTATCAGTACTCATACTCGGTCTGGGAAAAAATGGTATCAGTGAATGCCTACTCCCGTCCCAAGGCCGTACAGACAGGTAGTAACATGGACAGGAGGCAGAATTAATGGACTACAAGTGCAGTGATGTCACTGCACTTGTATTCCTCTGAAACTACAAGCCCCTCTGCTGTGATGTGGTTGGTTGCAATCTGACCTAAATATGGGTGTATCATAAAATATGGTCAGAAATGTGAACTTAGCCTTTAAAGTGTGATCTGCTCCTAGTGAGGAAATGCCTCCAGTTATGGGGTATACTGAGCAATGTGGTTGGGGCTGGCGCTAGTCCAAGGCTGCATAGGCTCGAGGGTGCCGGGGGTGGGTGGAAGGGGCAGGGTTTTTTGGGGGGCCCCATACAAAACTTTGCTATGGGGCCCTGGGATTTCTAGTTAGGCCCTTGCTTGGAATGTTTAATATCACTTTAATTTAGAACTGTGGCCAAAATAAAATATATAATGCAGTCTTTAATAGGTTTAACACAGCAGTTTTTTTGAGTGCCCACACACAACTGAATTTTTCAAAACAATGCAATAAAAAGGTTGAGTGAACTTTTTTTTTAATTTTAAACCACCACCCTTAGAACTAATTGTCAGTCGTTTCTTGGTACAGAAATCCAACATACAATTGCCAGATGGACCAAAGCTGTACATTAGACATTTGCATATCAAGAGCTCCAAACTGTGGACTACCACAGCAGAAAGGTAGCTGCTAACTGGGCTTAGCTTAGTATGCTTACTTAAATTAGTTTGTCTGCTGCCAGACCATTGCCAATACTTGGAAGCAGCCAACTCTGACCTTTCTGGAGGTTAAACATGAGTATTATGATACATTAGAAGCTTATGAATGTCTTAATAACTCTCACTCAACATGTTCAAAATGTGTGCTCCATGGTTGGAGCAAAATTGTCACTTGAACTTGGACCCCTCTATGCTCTTGCTCTGACTGCACCAAATGATTCGCTGGGCCAGGGACTCAAGCTGGTCCTTGTGCACCACACCTTCTCCCCGTACCCTCATCTCTCCTGTCTGTCCCTCCTCTTTTTGTCCAAATCCTCTATATCTGTGCCTGCTCCTGCCCCTGCCAACATTAGACTACAGAGGGTCAAAACTATTTAATCCATACCAAGAGCCATGCCCTGCCTATTTTTTTTTCCCACTAGTGTGTCTGTTTCATCCGATTCATAAGATTAATTTGTATTTCAACATGTTAGGCAATATGAATTTCTATATTAGCAGTGCATGCTGAGCCCTCCTTGTGCTCCTGCTTAGATGATCCTGGTCTTGTGTTCCACATCCCAACATGTTTGTGTTCCTCTGCCAATTGTCTTTGCATCATTTCCACAGACTTACAGATACAGTATAAGGGGTTGGGCTAGGGTGGTGATAGAGGAGCATTCTTTATCTCCATGTACCCAACAGGTACTATGATCTGTTCTTGTTCATGTCTAACGTCTACGATATTATCACTGCTAATGTAATCACTTGATATGTTGTCATGTCAACTCCCATTGTTGTACTGTGAATGTCTATTTATTTTGTATAACTTTAACACTAATATAATCTTTGCAAAATAAATAGTTTACCTGTGCTCCATAAAGCGATTGCCAGAGAATCATCTCTGCATCTTTAATTACAGTAGTCAAAATAGTAGTGAGATGCAATACAGTAATATGTAACAGCAAATGAGAAATCAGCTGTAAAAGAAAAAGGAGAAACATTACCTTTAATCCCGCATATAGCTGCAGATAGGAGCTGCCCTTAGAAGACATCTGCTCTCTCTGGTTCTGAGCACTATTGCTCCTTGTACAAACTCCTATGCATATAATATAAAGCCAAAAAGGAGGGTTTTTTCATTTTATCTTTCTATACCTTAGAACGTCTTGTCTACCTGGAGCTCATGCATTTAAATTTGTGACTATCTACACTGCTGTATGCTATAGGTTTCCTTTAGGTGTGAGTGTTCTTTGATGTGCACCTAAGCATTGATTTTTTAGTGCCATTTCTCATCTGTAAAAGCAAGTCTAGTCAGATTGCCTCTATCTGAGAGGGTAAATAGTAGTGTTTTAGGTGTTAACCAGACATCCATCATACTGTATTGAAGAGACATCAAAATGCTGCAGTCTCAACCCCATATAAATTTGTCATTATCCTCTTAGAGGGACCAACATAGCATTATGTTTATTTACTGCACTGCATTTCAGGCTTAACCCCACCTCAGCATTGTGTCATGCAAAAGGCCACAATTTAAGAAAAGAACCCTTAGCTAAAAGAGTCACTGCAAATATTTTTAGAGGTGCGATCATGGGTTATTATAGTGACTAGTGTAGCCCCAATCACCTTTTGTGATGTGGCTACTAGACATTTAGTGATAGCCAGGGCTGTAGTCAGCCTGGCTCTTGCAAGAAATCTTTTGTACTTGTAACTTCCTGTGCACTGAACTGAAATCTCAAACGATATAATCAGCCTTCCTAGTTCTCTTTTGTGTATTACAAAACATGCCCCTCCATATGTGATAGAGATGAATAGAGGGGGAATTGTTTGCAGTCCAAGTCAGGAGAGCAGTCTAGGGTGATGACGCTGCTGTTCTATGGATACACTGCAGTGAATGAGTGTTGTCATCCTAGGATAGGAAGTGTGTTAGTGGCAGAATCACCAGGTGAAAATAAAGGGAAAAAAAGACTGAGACAATAAAACAACTACCGTATCTGCAAGGAGTTTGCATGCTCTCCCTGTGCTTGTGTGGGTTTCCTCCAGGTACTCCGGTTTCCTCCCACACTCCAAAGACATGCTGGTAGGTTAATTGGCTCCTGTCTAAATTGGCCCTATATGCATGCTTGTGAAATCGGGATCTTAGATTATAAGCTGCTTGAGGACAGGGACTGGTGTGAATGTGCACTGTGCAAAGCGCTACCTAAATTATATAAAGAAGCTATATAAATACCAATAATAAAAAAATAGTTTAAACGCTGATGCTTTGACTTATCTCCGCTGCAAGACCTGTAAGTGTCTCTATACCTACTTTGGATCTGCAAAAAATAAAAAAAATAAAAAATAAAACTAATGTAGTCATCTCATCTAAAAACAGCTACGTCCTCATGTATCACTTGCTCCTCCCTTTTAGATTGTAAGCCCTCCTTACCATCTTGTCTTGAAATTGTATTGTGATTGTAATGTCTTCTTTATATTGTAAAGCGCTGCACAAACTGTTAACGCTATATAAATCCTGTATAATAATAATAATTTAAAGGGATGCTATGGTGAACATGTACCAATGCAAAACAAATCTTTACAAGTACTGTTCAGCAGGGAGGGGGTCCTACTTTTTATGTGACTTCAAGAATTACTTTAAAAACACCAATCCTTTCAGTTAGATGCTCGGGAGATGCCTTTAAGCTTTATGTGGAACATTACCATTGTAATGGAATGTTGGCATCGCATAATTTGCATGTGCAATATTTTTTTTTACTTCTACATTATTGCTTGTCTTTATGTATAGAAGTAGCAACCCTAATCTAATTCCTTATTATTAGCGATGCACCGATATATCGGCCGCCGAAACATATCGGCCCGAAACCGGGACTTTTACAAAACAACACATCTCGCAGTTCAGCATCTTCATGCAAGACAAGTACTTGGTTTCTCTAATGCAAAAGCCCAAGCTGCAAATGCACAAGCAGCTTTTACGGAGTAAGAAATGCGGACAGAAAAAAAAAAGCATGCTTAGAAGCTGAAAGAGCATAGCCAAGAAGGTCCAATAAAAGGCATCTATAGAAAAACAGAAATCACACTTACTGGAAAACATACCAGAAAGCCTTCCTAGAAGCACTAGAAGCATCACTAGAAAGACATGTTATAGAGAAGGAAGCCGCAGCTGCCATAGCTAAAGCAGATGCACTAGAAACAGCTAAATATCCTGACAGTAGATTCGACACGTAGCATTTTTCTCGGCCCTGAGTTTGAACCCCATAAATCTCTGCAGTGCACTACAAGGTATGTCTATCAACACACTGAGTCAAGTAGCAGCAATCACCTAGATAAGAAAAGATGACTTTGAAGAAAAAAAATGAAGATTCGGCACGGCACCACTGCAAGTCAGCAACAGACCTCAAGTCTGCAAAGAAGAGAACTCCAAGCAAAGTGATATCTCTTATTACAGGCTCCCCACACACAAGGTGGATAATGTAGGATCATTTGCAACTCTACAAATTATCCTACAGGCATGACAGAGGCTGGCTTGAACCAGAGACCCTTAAAAAGGTGTGATCACACACCACTTTTCCACCAATAGTCATAGACAGCCAGCTTGCCCAAACACTAACCAAGCCACAATGGACTTTGCCAAGTTTATTGCACAACACAAGTTAGTCACTAAAATAATTGACAAGTCCAATAATAGTCCTATAAGCTACAGGGCCTGGAGATCTCACTTTCAAAATGCTTTGTTGAGGCTTATGATTGTCATGCAGTGAAGAGATAGACCTATTATATCAACAGCTTGGAAATTAGTCTGCTGGGGAAAAACAAACCAGGGCCATAAACATAAACTACCCAGAGTTTGGCTTTAAAAGGTTCTAGGGCAGGCTTAATAAGTGTTATGGCTCAGCAGAAGCAATAGAAAACAATTTCCTAAAATACCCAACAAAGCTTATCAAAAAAGCTAAGTGACTTATAAATGGGACTTAGGGTAGGCAAATCCAAAGGGCAACCTTGCATTCCTTGACACAGCCAGAGGTGTCAACCCCATTGTACAAAAATGACCCTATAATTCGCAAGAGCAGTGGGTCACACATGGCTCCAGATATGAAAGACAGTATATTGTTCCACTTTCCCCCTTCTCTATTTTAGTGGACATTGTGTGCCAGCAAGCTAAAACAAGAAACGTTCCTAGTTTTGTGTTCACAGTGTCACATGCTGCTCCTTCAGGACTTAACCCCTGTAAACCACCAGTAGCAGTATACAAAGCTAATATGACTCCTCCAGATTCTTTTTACAGGTCTGCCAGCTCCTCTCATTCAGTCATGCAGAAACAAAGGTGATTGATGCTAGTAAATAGTGCCCCTTACACTTAAAGTCACACCCTTTCCTTAAACACAAAGCCTTCAGAGAGTAGTCCAAGGAGGACTGCAAAGCCTTCCTTAAGGTGCCCACACACCTTACAATTTATCTGCAGATTTTCTGTGGTCAGATGGAAAAAGTGCAACAGATTGGCCCAGGTGGAGATTACTCCATCCACACTGTTAAGTGGAGATGGAGGAATCTGTTGCACCTTTTCCATCTGACCACAGAAAATCTGCAGATAAATTGTAAGGTGTGTGGGCAGCTTTAGAGACATCATTTAAGGTAAGTGCTGACATTAACATGGGGGAGGGGGAAAAAAATGATCCTTTAATGTCACTTTAACTTTAGCTCCACTTAAATCATAAAACCTAATCTAACACTTTGCCTTTTATAATCTAACCCTTACCCTTATTTTATGACCCTAACCTTACAACCACCTCCTTTAAAATCATATTTATCTTGTCATTTTTTAAAGTATCAAGCCATTCTGCACCAGGATTGGCACTAAAACTAACTGTTCCCCTCGCCTAAAACAAATAGTACCACAGTACCAGTATCTTGTCACCAAAAACAAACTGATTTACTCCAACAAAACATTGCAATGGGGTGAGCAGTTTGTGTCCATAGAGAGGGACTGCTATTAAAAGCAGTGTCCCCAAGTTTCAGTACTGGAAAAAAAAAATCACACATGCACCTACTGCTAAATTCTTGACAGGGTAAGGCACAGCCGTCCTATGACCCAACCACCCACTGCTGACTACAACCCTTAACCCCTCCATGACCCATGCCCACCTTAAATAATGGACCACACCAGGTTGAATATAAAATGGCTGTAGCAGCCGTTTATTATAAAATATCTTTAAATATATAATTTCCGTTCAAACATTCATTATCACCATAAACAACAATGTCGGACCAAATAACCAAGGTGTCGGGAAATGAAGAACGCAACCGCAGGAAGTCGAACTTCACATCCCGAATGAGCTCAAGCATGGAGCGGAGACCTAGGTCGTAGACCGTAACCCGACGTACCCGCTGCATCCGTGTAAAGCTCCAAATCCAC
>NW_017306502.1:1177726-1199797 GCF_000935625.1 Nanorana parkeri
TTCGCCTATTCTTTTGCCTTTTGCTCCAGGACTTTCTGGAGTTGGTATATTTGGGTTTTCTAAGGGAATATAAACATATGCAAGAACCCATAAAAACCTAACAATCAAAATTAACAATCAAAATTAACAATCAAAATTCCCCTTTTCCTTAATTCAATTAGTGTAATCCTGATGAGTTAATATGAGCAACTGCACTTTTTACCATTCAATTAAATAAGTATGTTAATGCAATATATTCAAAGTGTTTTAGAAAACTGAAAAAAAACTTATTTTTTGAATTATTAGGCCTGTCAGTTTTTTGGGGTTTTTTTTTGTGCCCAGCTGGAGAGATCGCCCCTTGCTTCCTGTCCTCTAGAAACAACAACAGGAACTAATTAGAATCCTCTTAGTCAGCCACTAG
Source organism: Nanorana parkeri (assembly GCF_000935625.1). NCBI lineage: Eukaryota > Metazoa > Chordata > Amphibia > Anura > Dicroglossidae > Nanorana > Nanorana parkeri. Next base: position 1,178,127 of record NW_017306502.1, read on the forward strand.
AACAAGTGTCCCTATTGGAAGATGTTACCTGTATGAACAGTTTGGATTTTCCCTTACTTTTTGTCCCAGTGATAATGGCAACCTGGACAGCAAAAAAAAACTGATTTGGTTCTAACCCCTTACCACTCTATTCATAAATAAAAAAACTAAGTTTCAGATATACTTTGAAGCCAGCCCCATCATATTATCCTCAAACAGACAAATACATAAAGGGAGATGGATTTAAAAAAAAAAAAAAAACAGCTTGTTATCACTTACATAGCATTTGAGGTTGAATAAAGACACAGGCCCATCAAGTTCAAACTATTGTGTGTATGTATGTGATTGTGCATGTGTGTGCATGTATACGAGTCCCTGTGTGACCTTGTTTTGAAGAGTACCTGTACCCCTGCATGTTATGGTCTCTGAGGAAGGTGTCTAAATGTTTTTTGAATGATTCAATACTCTCAGCTGATACCACTGCTTGTGGCAGCGAGTTCCAGATTTTAATAGCTCTAACTGAAAAGAAGCCCCTATGTCCCTTGTGGTTAAATATTTTCTCCAACAATTTTAGGTGGTTGCCTCTAGTCTTTGTTATGGAGTTTACTGTAAAAAGTTTATTGCTGATGTAGCCATCACCACTGAACATCTTGTACATCAAAATCATGTCCCCTCTTAATCGCCTAACTTCCAGCGTGAACATGTTTAAATTTAGTAACCTTGGGGTTGATTTACTAACCTTATAAACACACCACGAACATGTATACACCTCTGTAGTGTGTTCCCTCCCAGCATGATCTATGGGTGGAATCTAAACACCTTTGTAGTGTGTACACACCCAGCAGGTGTGTTGTGCAAAGCCCTGCCCTGAATTGCAAGGTGATGTTGTGTAAATTAGCTCTATGTTGTGTTGCTTGCGTTGATGAATGCAGGAATGTAAATGCATGAGCTAACCATTTTTGTCTAAACTATGAAGCAGCATTATATACCGGTATGCATCATGTGCATGATTTTTCCATATATGGCATTAGTGGAAATATGCATTAGTGTGTTTATAAGGTTAGTAAATCAACCCCCTTGTCTCATTGCTTTTGTCCTCCATCCCCTTAATTAGTTTAGTTGCCCTTCTCTCGACTCTGTCCAGCTCAAGGACATCATTTATGTTGATTGGTGACCAAAACTGGACCACAAACTCCAGATGAGGCCGAACTAGTGATCTATAAAGTGGCAAAATTATCGATTTGTCTCTACAGTACATTCCCTTTTTAATAAAAGACAGTACTCTGCTCGCTTTGTTTGTTTGCCACAGCCTGGCATTGCAAGCTATTGTTCAATCTGTGATCTACTATGACCCCCAAATCTTTTTTCATTCATGACTTCCCTAGTGGAGGACCCATTAACCACTTGAAGACCAGGGTGTTAAACCCCCTTCCTGGCCAGGCCATTTTTACCGCTCATCAGTTTAATGTTATCAGTAATTACTGGCCCTAAAATTATTGCTCTCACTCCGACGTTCGTGGCGATATGTAACATGTGCGGCGTAATAGGCGCAATCGTCGTTTTTGCACATAGGCGCACCCGATGAATGTTTGCATGTGTATGTGGGGGGTGGGAGACTTTTAAAAAAATGTGTGTTATTTTACATTTTATTTATTTGTCACAATTTTTTTAACCCTTTTTTTATGCTTTTATTTTTTTTCAACTTTTTTTCTTTTTACACTTAACTATATTGCTATCACATAGGGGGCTAAGAAACCCCCTATTAGATAGCCAATTCACATAACAACAGGTCCTCTTTATGGAGACATCCGGGGTCTCCAAGACCCCTAATGTCACCTAGGAAACCCCCAAAGAAGCTGATGAAGCAGAGATCTGAGCAGAGTCTTAAGACGCCTTTCACGCTCCTATAAGGCTCCGGTCCAGCCGTTCAGGAATGGCCATGGACAGCAAGTGGTTAATGTGTATTCCTCTTGCCTATTTTTAACCCCAAAGTACATTACTTTGCATTTATCTGCCATATAGTTGCCCACTCCCCTATTTTATCCAGGTCTTCCTGTAGTGTTATAATGTCTAAGCCCGAGTCTATTACCCTCCCGATTTTAGTATCATCAGCAAACACAGAAACATGGCTATTGATGCCCTTCCCAATATCGTTAATAAACAGGTTAAACAGTATGGGGCCTAGCACAGAACTCTGGGGCACGCCACTCATGACCCTAGAACAGGGGTGCCCACAATTTTTTGTATTGAGATCTACTTTTCAAAGGACGAACCCAATGAGATCTACCAACGAAAACAACACCTTTATTTAATAAACAAGCACATTAAATGTGTTACTGAGACCACTGCAAAGGGTCTGAATACTTAACTACATGTGATATTTTAGTTTTTTGCTTTAATAAATTCACAATCCAGATGTCAGAGCACAATACAGATGTACCCCAGAGCACAATACAGATGTACCCCAGTGTACAATACAGATGTACCCCAGAGCACAATACAGATGTACCCCAGAGCACAATACAGATGTACCCCAGAGCACAATACAGATGTACCCCAGAGCACAATACAGATGTACCCCAGTGTACAATACAGATGTACCCCAGTGTACAATACAGATGTACCCCAGAGCACAATACAGATGTACCCCAGAGCACAATACAGATGTACCCCAGAGCACAATACAGATGTACCCCAGAGCACAATACAGATGTACCCCAGTGTACAATACAGATGTACCCCAGTGTACAATACAGATGTACCCCAGTGTACAATACAGATGTACCCCAGTGTACAATACAGATGTACCCCAGTGTACAATACAGATGTACCCCAGTGTACAATACAGATGTACCCCAGTGTACAATACAGATGTACCCCAGTGTACAATACAGATGTACTCCAGTGTACAATACAGATGTACCCCAGTGTACAATACAGATGTACCCCAGTGTACAATACAGATGTACCCCAGTGTACAATACAGATGTACCCCAGTGTACAATACAGATGTACCCCAGTGTACAATACAGATGTACCCCAGTGTACAATACAGATGTACCCCAGTGTACAATACAGATGTACCCCAGAGCACAATACAGATGTACCCCAGTGTACAATACAGATGTCAGAGCACAATCCAGATGTTGGAGCACAATACAGATGTACCTCAGAGCACAGTGCGTTCCAGCACGGTTAGCTGCTGGAATGTACTGTATCGCATAGTAAACTCCCTCCTGCGTTTTGAAGTCAATGGCACACCAGCCATGCCCTCCTTCCTTTGCCTGCACCAGAACGTGGCACAAAAATCCCTGCGTTCTGGTCCAGTGCGATCGGAAAAAATGCTGCATGCACTATTTTTTTCCGATCGCACTGGACCAGAATGCAGGCATTGTGGTTTACGTGTTCTGGTGACTTCACTTTACCGCCACGGCCCCTCCCAGCCCAGAACGCGGGGGAGGGGTTTACCATGCAATACAGTGCGTTCTAGCAGACAGGAGGGGAGAGCCGAATGTGTTGGATGCTTTAGCGTCCGACATATTCGGGTAAACGGAGCGCGGGACAGGGAGTCGACCCGCGATCTACCAGCGATAGCTTTGCGATCGACTGGTAGATCGCGATCGACCTTATGGGCACCCCTGCCCTAGAACAATCTGAAAAAGAGCCATTTATCAATACTCCCTGCACACGTTCCTGTAGCCAGTTCTCTATCCATGTGCACAACATTTCACCTATGCCCATAGATCTCAGCTTGTGTATTAAGCGTTTATGTGGTACCGTGTCAAACGCTTTCGGAAAAACCAGATATACCACATCCACCGGCCTCCCTCCATCCAGATCTCTACTCACCTCTTCAAAAAATGTTAGTAAGTTGGTCTGACAAGAGCAGTCCTTCCTAAATCCATGGTGATCATCATTTATTATACCATTGTCATGAACAAACTCCATTAATAGTTCTTTATCATTCCCTCTAACAGTTTGCATACTATTGATGTTAGACTGACTGGTCTGTAGTTCCCAGGTTGGCATCTTGACCCTTTTTTTTGAATATCGGTACGACCATAGCTTTCCGCCAGTCACTTGGTACCCTACCAGTCATTATGGAGTCCTTGAAAATGAGGAATAACGGTCTCACTATAACCTGGCTCAGTTCTTTAAGTACCCTGGGGTGCAGGTTATCTGGTCCTAATGCTTTATTTGCATTAAGTTTTTCAAGTCTTTGTTGAACCCTGCCTCCTGTCAGCCACTGTGGTATCTTTCGCACTGAGCTACTCACATTTCTATCTCCATTAAGCCTGTCTTTTTCCTGAGGTGTAAACTGTGGAGGAAAAATAATTCAACACCTCAGCCCTCTCCCTGACGTTTGTGATTAATCTCCCGTTCTCATCTTTTATTGGGCCTATCTGCTCTTTTCTTACCCTTTTACTGTTTATATATTGGTAGAATTTTTTGGGGTTCATCTTACTAACTGTGGCAATATGCTTTTCGTACTCTATTTTAGCTGCCCGGATTTCATGCTTACATCTTTTATTACATTCCTTGTAGTTCCGGAATGCCAATTAAGTCCCTTCCATCTCATATTTTTTAAATGCCATGCTCTTGTCTTTGATGTGTTGTTTTACTGTTTTATTCAGCCATGCAGGCTTAGTTCTTGATCTTTTATTTTTGTTACCCAATGGTATGCACTTGGTAATAGCATTATGTAATGTATTCTTAAAACAATCCCACTTCTCGTCAGTGTTAGAAATAAGTTGTCCCATTTTAAAAGTAATCACCTTGTAATCACTATTACCCAATAAGTCCCTAATCGCTATGCCTGCAACTAAGTCTGCATTATTGGAAATTATTAAATCTAGTATAGCATTCTTCCTAGTTGGAACCTCAACCATCTGATCCATGAAATCGTCCCGCAAAACAGGTTCAGAAAGCGGCCAGCCTTTATCGAATTAGAGGTTCCATTTGACCAATCAATGTCCGGATAATTAAAGTCACCCATTATAACATTTCCCTGTTTCCCAGCTATTTCTATTTGGGAATGTAGGTGAGCCTCCTCCTCTTCGCCTATGTCTGGGGGTTTATAACACAGCCCCACAATTTCTTTATGACTAGCATCAGTCTTATCTAGTTCTAGCCACAAGGACTCGCGACTCTGTCATGATGTCATCTCGTATGTTCACAGTTAGATTATTTTTTACACACATGCATACCCCCTTCTACCAACCCTGTCGCTCCTGAACAGGTTATACCCTTGTATATTGGTAGCACAGTCATGTGTGCTGTCTAGCCATGTTTCTGTTATTCCAACTATATTGAAGTCCTCCTTGAGTAGCATAACTTCGAGCTCCTCTAATTTGTTTGTTGACTTATAGCATTGGTGTACATACATTTAAGTTTGGTGCTAGATTGGGTTACATTATTACTCATTTCTGGCGCCCCACTACTTTTTTTAATTAGACCTTGGTATGGTTGATACATTACTAATTAGATTTACCGGAGTGATTAGATTAACTATATTGACTGGAGTGAGCCCTCTATCCCCCTTTGTATTACTGCCCTCTTTATTAATTGCCCCTGTAGTTACTTGCTCTATTTATTATATACATTTTTATTTCCTCTCCCCATTATGTAGTTTAAAAGCTCCAGTCTTTTAACCATTTTCTCCCCCAAAAGTGCTGCACCTTCCCCATTAAGTTGCAGCCCGTCTCTGCTGTAGAATGTAGAACCTACAATGAAGTCATAGTTCACATATCCATTTATCTAAACACCAGCACTGCCATGGTAACAGGGAAAATAAGACAAGAATAGGCCTAAAATATAATGCTTACAAAATATGCTGAAGTCTTCATAATAGGCGTATGCACAGGACACATGATAGCCCTGATTTTTTTTTTTTAAAAACAAGCAGATATCCACAAAATGACAAAACCAGCATAAAATTGAAATGTAGGAACGTAAATCTGTGCTGAAACATTAAAAGATACTGAAAGGTTAAAGGCATCACAAGGTGCCAGAACATACTTTCATAAGTTTCCTGAAAAGACCCTGCATTTGGGTATTGGCAAAGCAAGAATCTGTCGCAGCAACGGTCTGATTTGATTCCTTATAATAGGGCCCCTCAGAAGCAACAGATTAACTTCAAAATTCATTGCAAATTAAATTTTTCTTCAAATATGAAAAGTCACAGATATACCTATTACTAGTTATTTCCTGAATTAATTTATAGCTCACTGTCCAATGTCACTGTATACATACATACAAACTAGGGTCAGTTTTGATGGAAGGCAGCTGACCTCCTAGTAAGTTTTTGGATTGTGGGAGGAATTTGGAGCACTCAGAGTAAACTGATGCAAACATGTCAAGACTATACAAACTTAAAGAGGAACTTGACCCACTACTTTAATGTCTCCCAAAACAGTTACTTTAAAGGCATGCCAACTGGCTAGGTTGCTAGTGTGATTACTTCAGCTCTCTGCCGAACTTTCAAGCCCTCAAATGGCTGGTGTCATAGCTGATCACACATACAGCACCATGGCAGCTGCAATCCCGTCAAGGAATGGACTCCACTAGACCTCTGATGCTGTGGTATCTGGCACCAAGCCATCAGTAGCAGATTTTTTAAGTCCTGTAAGTTGCGAGGTGTGGCCTTCATGGATCGGACTTGTTTTTTCAGCACATCCCACAGATGCTTGATTGGATTGAGATCGGAGAATTTGGAGGCCAAGTCAACACCTCAAACTTGTTGTGTTCCTCAAACCATTCTTGAACCATTTTTGCAGTGTGGCAGGGCGCATTATCCTGCTGAAAGAGGCCATTGCCATCAGGGAATACCGTTTCTTTGAATGGATGTATTTGGTCAGCAACAATATTTAGGTAGGTTGTATGTGTTAAAGTAACATCCACATGAATGGCAGGACCCAACGTTTCCCAGCAGTACATTGCTGAAAGCATAGCACTGTCTCCTTCTCATGCTGGTGCCATCTTTTCCCTAGATATGCGACATACACGCAGCCGGCCATCCACATGATGTTAAACAAAACATGATTCATCAGATCAGGGCACCTTCTTCTATTGCTCTGTGGTCAAGTTATGATGCTTATGTGCCCATTGTAGGCACTTCACTACCCAGGTGTATCAAAGTGCCTTGGCCGCCCATGACCCTGTCACAAGTTCACCAGTTTTCCTTTCTTGGACCACGTTTGGTAGGTCCTGACTACTGCACACAGGGAACATCTCACAAGAGCTGCAGTTTTGGAGTTGCTCTGACCCAGTCGTCTAGCCGTCACAATTTGTCAACATCGTTCAAATCCTTAACTTTCCAATTTTTTTCTGCTTCCAATACATCAACTTCAGAGACAAAATGCTCACTTACTGCCTTATATGTCCCACCCACTTCCAGGTGCCATTGTTACGAGATAATCAATGTTATTCACTTCACCTCTCAGTGGTCATAATGTTATGGCTGATCTGTATATCTTTTCTCTCCTACTTGTCTGTTACTGTGTATTAACTGATCTTCTTTAGTAGAGATCTGGAGATCAGACTACATTGTTTGTGAATAAAAGCTCTGCTATTGAATTTAATTGCAGGTCGCAAATTTCCACTTTTCAGGTTGCCAGTGAATGATTCACACATGCCAAGTGTTTGGAAGCAGCACAAACTATACTTAAAGTGAAATCCATCACTTGTCAGCAGCTTTTCTTCAGAGCCCTTATATAACACTGCTAAACCGTGCAGTGTCAGCACTATAAAACTCTCAGTATTAACTCTTCATGGTGACCAGTTTCTCAAAATAAACTTTTTGAACTGGCATTTAAAATGTGGGAGGGTTAAATGGCAGAGACCCTAGACAAGAACAAAGAGGAAACAATACAGAGAAAACTGTCCTGGGTTTTTAAACCCATATGTCTGGCTTCATTTAGTGACAACCTGGATTTAGTTTGTTTCATATGTTCAATTATATTTAATAGCTTCTGAGAGCTGGGCATTCATAAATGGTAAATCTATATCTGTACAGCACAATCACAAATCTGAAGAGTTTAAGGACTATTGATTAAACTTGAAAGTATTTTTCCCCATAACTTCTGCTTTAGCTGTAGTTGCCTTTTAATGTCCCTAAATGGTAGATGGATGTCAGATTTTCACAAATAATTCAACTGCTGAGGACTGTATATTATGTAGTTCACTCATATACATATCTTTGTGCTCAGTAGAAGTCCATAACTCTGCTCCTACAAAATTTTAGTTGAACAATGTTAGGCAAAATCTCCAGCCAAGCCAAAAACCTGCTGAAGGTGTTTGGTGACGTAAGTTAAACTTCCTAATCCTGGCAATTTTATCAGGACCAGATGACAATGTTCTAATGTATGTGGGTAACTTTTATATGCTAAAAAATGGTTAGTAGTGCTATCAAGTTTTTAAAAAAAATTGTAGCACTTTCTAAATTTTCTGAAAAACTGGACCATGTATATGACATTAATGGTTAATAACCTTTAAACAAAAAGTCAGAAAATAAGGAATTATAGGCGATTGTTGGGACCAGGACCTAAGTCCCAGAGCTATTTGCAGAACTGGGATATTCCCCAGCAAACCCCAGAGTGAATGAGCTCATAAACTATGACAGATAATTTTAGGCTGCAGAGTGGTTCAGGGTAACTGGAGCTACCAATACCAGAGACGAGCAGGATGCAAAGCTTTAGTTTTACCTGCCAAAGGATCTGTTAATCTAGTCATTCAGTTTCATAAGTAACACGCCAGTTGCACATTACCAAGCCAGATAAGTTACACATTTATTTCCTGGTTTAGATTGTGGCTTTTGATATCAACTATTATTATTACTATTTACCCTGATCACTGGACCATAAACCAGTAATTTAGTAGTAGTAAAACAGATCCAGAAGGCAGTAAAGCTCACCTAGGAAACAATAATGGTAAACCAGAAAATAGCAGAGTCACCATCCTGGTATCTGTATCACATTAATGACTGGCCAAAAATGTAAGTCCTTTGGCAGATAAATCAGCAAATATATATGTATTTAGACTTTACCTTTAGCTAAGGTTCCACTTTAATCCAGTTACTTTAATGCTATATTGTTTAAAGAGAATGCTGGGAATACAACCTCTGCTCAAGTTACCTGATTGTGCAGACTGTTATAAGATCACCATCTCTTAAGGTGGCCATACACTCTACAACCATCGGCGATGGTTGTAAAGGGATTAAAAAACCGTACGATCTGCCTATCTTGGACAGGCAGATCGCACTCTCGATCATCGCAAGACCGCCCTCCTGAGGGGCGGGCTTCCGATGACCGCAATGCTGAACGGGCAGTGTGCGCGTGTGCACACCGGCCCGTTCAGCATTTATCTTCCTAGCACCGTTCTAACCAGCCGAGAATCGTACGATTCCCGGCTGGTTTTCGAACATGCTGGTTCGACAGAAGACGTGCGACCGTACAGTAGAAACGGTCGCACGTCTCCGTTCACACTGCTCGATTATCGTACGAAAACCCGATCGCATACGATTATCGTACGATAATCGTGCAGTGTATGGGCACCTTTATAGGAGACGGGGGACAGAGTATTTCCCTCCTCTGAATCATTCAGCTGGCTCACTTAGCTGTGTGTGGGTGTGTACAATCTGTGATCCTGCTATTTAGGGTTGGATTCTGGAAGAACCTTAATCCAAACTTCTGAAAACCTGGAAAGTCACACTTGATGTTAGAAAAGGTAAATAAAAAATGTGTATATGAAATATTTCATATGTATCTTTTTAGAAAGAAATATGAATATGTTTATCAATTGTATAAACATGAAGAGAATGCTCACATAACAAAAATATTGTCTATGGAAAATATGTAGGTTATGTTATGTTGCTCGCGGGACTGCTGCTTAAAGGCACTTTCCTTTTTCGGACATGTGCCTGATCCAGCAGTGCAATTCTTGTGTGATTGTTCCTCCTCCCTTCTCTTCCCTTCAAAGTTCAATTTATCTCCGTGCCAGCCACTGAACTTCCTGTCTGCTTGGCAGCCAGCATCAGACAAGGCAAGCATCAGTGGCCTGGTTGTCATAGACACACTTTGTGTTTCTCTCGACTATAGCGGATTTCATTATCTAGGCAGCTGCACCTTCTGTGGGCATTACTAAAAGTAATGTAACTTTCCTATAATGCCCACTCTATTTACTAAGCTGCTATAACTACTGCAATATGTAGTCCTAGAGCAGAGACCACATCACTCCAATGTGAGGTGATGATGTAATTTTACTTTCTCAAGGTACCAACACTAGCCAGGAGGAAGAAAAACTGGTAATGACCACCATTTCTGACTGCTTTTTAAGGTACTCAGGGGCATATTCATAGCAAAACTTAGAAGAATGGTGCAGAGCCATTTTACCAAGTATAGCAAGCATGGATCATAACAATGAAATCAAAAGTTCCCACTTAAAAGGAGGGCATGCAACACTAAAATGTAAATTCACAAAAATCCTCATAAAGGGGCTGATGTTAAAGTGTATTTCTACTGTTGCAGTTAAATTTGAGAAAACTCCTCTACATGTGCGTTATGTGTTCCTATTCACACAGAATACCAAAAAAATATTTGTTTAAAGCTCAGCTTAGATGTTTTGTTGCAGCAGGCAACATGGCTGATTCCAGGTTTTCCTCAGCACCTTCACAGTGATCTGTCCTATAGAAAGATTTAGGACTGAAATTTGATGAATTAATTTGTGTCATTAGCTTCATTGCTATGCATTGCAGAAGCCAGGTTGCAATCCTTTAACCCCTGACAACCCCTCCTAACATTACAAAGAAGGAGAAGCAAGTAAAAACCATTAGAGCCAAGAAATCCTAACCCAAGTAAAAGCAATTTAATACAAGAAGCATTTTAATATATTTTTTTTAGCTTATGCGATGTGAATGGGAACATTTTAACAAATGGGAACATTTATCCAAATTTGGCTGTAAAAGTGTAAATATACTTTAACTGTCTCCCAGCCTGCCATTGTAATTAAACAGCCGGCTAGGAGCTTCCTGGATGTAACAGGCCGTCAAAAGATTGCTTGTTGGCCCCCTGCCCACTCGCGGGCGCTGCGCGGGAAATTGCCCAAATTTTAAAACAGGCAGCGATGCCTGTTTACATACAAAGGATCGCTTGTATAAGGTGCCGGTCTCTTCTGGTCCTGAGCCCGGGACCAGCATGGTGGCTCTGTGAAAGGGGATCTGAGGGAGATCGGTACACGATCTCCCTCCGATCCCCTCTCTGGTGTCAGAATGCAGGAAGTGTGTCACTCTCCGGCTTCAGAAGCTGGAGAGAAGCTGATGAAGCAGAACCCTGCTTCATCAGCTTTTTTGGGGGTCCCTAGGTGACATTAGGGGTCTTGGAGACCCCTGATGTCTCCATAAAGAGGACCTGTCACATCTCTTTGCTATCACATAGAGGGTTTCTTAGCCCCCTATGTAATAACAATAACGTTAAGTGAAACAAAATAAAAATGCAAAAAAAATAATTTAACTCACACATACATACATGCGTGCAAACATGCGTCGGGTGCCCATACGTGTGAAAATGACGATTACGCTGCACATATTACATATCACCGTGAACGTCAGAATGAGAGCAATAATTCTAGGGCCATCAATCACTGATAACACTAAACTGATGAGTGGTAAAAGTTTTTAAAGCGTCACCTATGGTCAATTTTGGGTATAGCTGTTTTTTTGCGATTTCGTGGGTGCGCACAATTTTAAGGCTTGACATGTTTGGTGTCTATTTACCCAACATGACCCCATCTTTTACATTTTTACCAAAAAATTGGGTAATATTGTTTCCTAACATAATGTTAAAAAAAAACGTAAATACCACCAAAAGAAAGCTCTATCTGTCCCAAAAAATTGTATAAAATTCATTTCAGCAATGCATGACGGAATAAATGTCAAAGTACTGCAGCTCTGAATACTGAAAAATAGCCTGGACAGGCAGGGGGTGTAAACACCTGGTCAGCAAGTGGTTAAACCAAGTAAGGTTGTTTTAGACATGTTTTTCTGATAATCTGTCCATGTATACAGTTTCCACAACTTTGAAGCCTGCCAAATGTCTGCTTTCATATCATTTATATCTGCCAAATGTGGTTACACGAGGGCTTCATCTGTGTGTTTTTTGACACATCATCACTTCCATGTTCAGCACCAACACAAATACTCAAGCTCCATTCACATATAGCATTTGCGTTTCCCGCGCGGTTTACAGTGCGAAAGACCACGCGGCAACGAAAATGCTAAAATCTTTAATCCACATGGATTCTGCTCGTTTGTGGCTATTTTATAGGTGAGAACGTGCAGAATCTGTCAAATCTTGCTTGGACTATTTTGTATTTTTGCTGGTTTCGTACCGCATTAAAGTGCATTGTGTTTTCTGTTTACAACGGCTCCGTGCATATTCGACCGGCCGAATAGGCATCGACAACCACTTATGTGTGAATGGAGCCTTAGTGATTTGGTAGGCAGACCTTAATAGACAGGCAATGAGCAGTGACACCTTTGCATTTAAAGGCATTGTTTTTGGAATCTGTATCAATTTTCTCCCTGACTTAGCAGATGGATCTTAGTGGTACATATGTGGTAAAATACTCCTTTGCTTTTCACCATAGAAAAGTAAACAAGTAGTGTCCACTTCCAGTGTGATTTTTCAATATGGAATCCCTAGAAAAATTCTTTATGGCCTGACTGTCACAAAAAATACTCTAACTGGGCACATTGCTTGAAAGAACTATGTTGTTTATTGGCATCGATGCACCACTTTGTCTACTGTAAAACTGGTAAACTGGAGTGAAATTTCCCCATAGTTATATTAATCTAACAACATCTGGATTCACTATTCCGGGAGAAAAAGTTTCTTAAGATTTCTGCTACCAAAAAGCTGAATCACATTAGAAAACTGGCACACATTCACAGGGTATGCATAAACCCAGACTTCCATTGGGAAATAAAATTTAACTTTTTCCAAATTCAAAAATAATATTGCAGAATTCATCATACAACATAATTTTCACAACATACCTTTATAACACAGAGAAACAATATAAAAGACCTTGTTATAGTAATGTTGAAAATTTGTGTATTGGTTTTGTTTGTTTGGTTTGGCCACCCGAAAAAGACTGGTAAAAAAGGCATTCCTCTCATAATTAATTAGCGTGGAGGAGACTGAAGATGACTTTGGCACAACATATAGCGGAGCCATTAATAACACAAGCATTGTACAATATCGCATGGAAGTCAACCGTTCTCATTCGTGCCGTGCCCGCAAGCAGCTGTGACAAGTTAAAAGCCATTTGATTTAATAGGAATAAGGGATAATAAAAAGAGGCACTCAATGGCGGCACAATCCCTTAGCGCCTTGCATGTGAAACCTGGTTGAATTATATATTTTTCCCTCATATTTTAGACACAATGGTGAGACGCACACAAAGTAGCAGAGCACAGGAGGAAATCATTTGTGTGTTACCAGGGAAAAGCATTTATCTTACTGCGTCCTGCCTTGTTTTTCTCTCAAGGTAAATTGGCAGTTAATCCCCTCACTGCAAGGGAGATTTCTCTGCCAAGGAAACATTTAGGCAGCGTAAATTCCTACATGCCAGAGGATGGCCTATGTACATGGTACAGCTCAACGTGATTATTTGTATTCTATTAGGTAACAGATACATCCATCCTAACTAGTCCATTGATTGTATAGTTTTATGGTGTACACAAAATTAATGCATAGAATGGAAGAACAATGTTGTTGTTTTGCTTGCTGTTTTAGGTGACCACTGGGCAACGCTTTAAGGTACTCTACCTTGGAGAGTAAATCTGATCAGGGTGAAATAATAAATATTTGATGTCATGCCATCATGGGGTTGATTTACTAAATGGAAATAAAATAAGCTGTACCCATTGCAAGGGAATTCACACTTTGCAGGGGAAGATTCCTCTTAGATTAGTTAATGAAGTTCTGATGACTTCCATCATCCAATCATGTGCAAGCAAAGGTACTGTTTTATTTATTTTCCTTGCACACGATTGGGTACTCTTTGCAAAGAGAATGTCTTCCACTTTTACCAAGCAATGGGAAAATTTTCCCGCAAAGTGTAAATTCCCTTGAAAAGTGACAGTGGAAAGCAAGCATATAAAGAAATATAGTTCATGAATCAGTTTGTAGTAAGGTTCAAAAACATTGTAATTAAATAGCCAAGGCCCAAGTTGAAAATGTGTCAATTCTGACATTTGCCAGAAGGGATTATGCGCATCGAAAGTTGGTGTCGGAGTTGTGTTCTTTTGTGGCCTTCTCAGCATACGCCAACCCTGTTTTAAAAAAATACTAAGTTCACTGTTGCCTTAACCCATATTACTGGTGGATCTCACAACAATACTTTTTGGGACTTGGAGGTCAATTTTGGCCTGGTTGACTGACTGCTGTGCCCGATATATTAGGTCTGCCTATTACTCCCAACACATGGCCATATTTTGAAACATAAAAGACCAGGTGATACATGCATTATGGCCAATCTGCTTTGACATAACAGTATTGCATTGCACCCTCTTATGGTCAAGACCAGGCTCATAATTTGAAGATACCTCTGGCATTTGCAGAAAGGGTTGGCATGTTTTAAAGTATTAGTGACCTTGAGTGCCTTCTATAAGTGTATCATACATTGCAAACCATTTAGACCAAGAGTAGGCAACCTTGGAACTCCAGCTGCGATGAAACTACAAATCCCACCATGCCTCTGGGAATTATGCCTGTGGCTGTCAGAGTCTTGCAATGCTTCTTGTCAGACGTCCCAGGGAGCTAGTAGTGAGATGAGGAACCCACTGGCAGTAAGCAGCTGACAGTCCAGAAACGCGGTACAAGTTTAGGGATAATCCAAGAGGGGTAGTCAATGGCCAATCCGGGTCGAGGCAGGCAGCGAAGGTTCAAAGGCGGAAGACAGTCCAAGGGTCAGTAATCGGGAAGGATACAAAGGGACAACAGGCCATAGGAGGATCAGCAGGGAGGCTAGGTGTTCACCATAAGGTGGAATAACTCAGCAATAAGCCAGAGCTCAGGACAGGTTTTTATAGCCAGGGGAGGTAGGACCACCCCCTGGTCACCAAGGCAACCAGGAGGCCTCCCTCCCCGGGAACCAATGGCAGACGAGGAAGATGGAAGGTGTGTACTGGGAACCTCCCCCAACAAGGCTCACACCTGATAGCCAGATGACGCAGGAATGCTATGCTCCCGGGGATGCGCGTGCAGCCTGCGTACTGCGCATGCGCACACGCCGCGTGACTCGCGCATGCGCACCCGCACCTCGGGCACCAGGTGTTCTACCGAGCTGAAGGGGAACCCGTGCCCTGCGCCGTGCCCGTGGTCCCCGAGTAGAGGTAACACCCCCTGCTTCCTGACACTTCTCGGGACTTGTAGTTCTACAACAGCTGGAGTGCCGAGGTTGCCTACCCCTGGTTTAGACTATATTGAATTGTTAGTATTTTCAGAAACACAGTACTTCTAGAATCCCAGCACAATGTATGATAAAAGTACAAATGCGGGTACCTGTGTATGTTCTGTACCTGAAACCATGTGATTACAGTGTCCTATAATTGAATATAGAAAAGATAAATTATGTAATGCCTTGATGAGGTTTATTGTGGAGCTTAGAAGTTGGTTTTAGGTATCATGTTCTTCACCAGTACATTCTTATTGTGGATTTTTTTTCCTTTTAATATAAAAGACAATAGTAGTGTAAAACGTTGGCTCCAAAATACACTCCCTGCGGCTTTAGTGGTGTCTGTTAACTTTTGTGTGAGTAGAAGTACAAAAAGCATCATTCAGAAAGGTGGGTGATCTAGTAATGTATAAAGCCAATACAAAATGTTACCTTGTGCCAGTTTCTTCCTTATTAAAGGAGACCTAAGGGTTTAAGGCTTTTCCCCATAGTTCTCTTTAGGGTAACAGGAGGACACAAACTAGTGTCCTCCCGTCACCCTAAGCTCAGTATACCGCGAGCTATAGCTCGCAGTATACTGAGACGCCGCAGCTGAAGCAGATCCCGACAATTATATCTGGATCCGCCTAGCTGCGTGAGTGACAGCTGGATCTGCCTATCTAGATCTAGGTCTACTGAGCCTACCTGTGACAGTCTCATTGTCACAGGTCGGCTAGAACTATGAGGTCAGTGAAAAGTACTCACCTCATAGTTCTC
The DNA here is from genome assembly GCF_000935625.1 of Nanorana parkeri. Taxonomy (NCBI): domain Eukaryota; kingdom Metazoa; phylum Chordata; class Amphibia; order Anura; family Dicroglossidae; genus Nanorana; species Nanorana parkeri. Next base: position 1,194,315 of record NW_017306502.1, read on the forward strand.
CTTTAACCACATTATTTTTGGTTTTCTCAAATGTGGAACTTGGTTACAGACACTTTTATTTGAACCCTTATTATAATCAGATATATATTTTTAACCTCTTGCCGTCCGCCCGTAGTAAAAAAACGGACGGACGGCACTGCAGCATCTGCGGGTTGCCGTCTCCAGACGGCAATTTTTTTCTGCTCGCGCGCGCCCCCTAGCGGGCACGCACGGGCAGAAAAGACCCGCTAAATGCACACACCCGTTACCGGGTGTTTCACATATAGGCGATCGGCGGGAATATATATATATATACACATATATATATATTTATTGTAATTTTGATGGTAAACACGCTTATAAAAAGACAGGTTTCTTAAAGCTCCTGGTGGTGATAAGATCAGGAAGTATGAGCAAAAGATGCTTCAGTTGTAATAAGTGGCAATGAAATACAAGTGGGACACTCCAGTCTGAGGATGTAATTAACCAATTAATTATGTACTGAGCACTTAATGTGCGCTTTTCATCCATCACAGGCAACAATAAATAACACAAAAATTGCTCAAAATTAAAATATCGGACCTAGTAGCGAGAATAGCAGAGTCAACCCAAAGTGACAAGGGCATAGACAAATGAGCAATGCAGAGTGTTAAAAGCTTCAGAAAAAGTATGTCTGGTCTCCGAACAGTTTTGTAATAGTTTATCTAGTGAATATTATGAGCCAGTCACTTTATTTGAGGTGTATCCATCAGACAACTACATACTTTTATCTTCTTATTATTTTACCCTCATAATTAGCGGTTATAGCAGCTAATTTACTTTAATGCTTTTTTAAATGAATCCAATATGTCACTGAAACAGCAGTAAACATTTATATTGTTACATGAAATAGGACACATGCCCACCAAATTCCACCAAAAGAGAAAAATTGTTAAATCGAAAACTGTATCCTCAGAACCCTAAAAGCATAGATGATCCATAGGTAGTCTAAAAACCCTTATAAAGCTTTGTCCAATTTGCTCTAACAGGGAAAATAATCCTTTCTGATCCCCAATAGCAATCCAGTTTTGTTAACCAATTATGTTTTGAGCATTTAAACCCCACCCAGCCTTTTTTTACCCAATCTGCTAAGTTGGCTAGAATTTAATCCTGTGAAAGTCTACTCCATATTTTTACAGCTCTAACCCTAAAGAAATCTTTCCACATGGTAAGCCTCTCTTCCACCAGCCCTAGGGTGTGCTCCTTGCCTTTTGCAATCACCCTAATGTGAACAACTTTGAACCAAGTTTAGAATGTGTAGCCCTCGTTTAGGGCAGTGGTCCCTTTAAAATCCGTTGCAGGCCATTGCTCCCTGAGACTGCACTGGCTCTCAACTTGCTTAATGGACAGCTACAGTGAGAGGAGAGGCATAGAGGATCTTCATTGGCTGTTGCAGCCTGGGCAAGCCCAGCCCTAGTAACCAGTGTCAATGGGATTCTGATTGGTTGTTGAGCAGTCTGGGTACGACTGACTACTGGGAAGTGTAGTACAAGAATGGGGAAAATGCAAGCAAGCACAAAAGAAAAAAACTGATCCCACAGTGCCTGGAGAGGGAAGGGAGGAGGAAGAGACTGAGTTAAGGTGCCAAAATTTGCTTCATCCAGTCAGTCCCCATGTGGAGGGAGAGAGAAAGAGAGCTGATAGGTATGCTGTTTGTCTGCTAACAGCTGAGTACAGTCAGAGATCACAGCTGCTGCTGCTGGAGTTGCCACTTACGGAGATTGTGGTTTGCTTCTGAGGAGAGTGAGTGGATCCAGGACATCCTGCGACTGCTGAAACTGAGACCGTCACCCTGTCTATGCCAAAGGTCATCTGGGAGGTTGCTAAAAACTGGCTTAACCCCTTCATGACTGAGCTTGTTTTTAGTTTCTGTTCGTAAATGACTGACACACTTTTGACATTTTTGCTGTGTGATTCTTCCACGTCAGTAATATACTTTCTTACAAAGTGCACCCACACATATTATATATTGTTTTTTAGAGGACAGATAGGGCTACATATTTATATCACATATGTGCGTCTAACGCCTCACTTAGGACAAATAAAATATAAAAAAAGAGGAAAAAAACGTTTAAAAAAAACACTTTTTTCCCAGTTTTGATTTGTAGTATTTTTTTTACAAAACCAGCACAGCTAAAAAAATGCAATAAATACATTCATTTATTTGTCCCTTATTTTATTTTATTTTTTACACATTTTTTTATTTTTTTTACACTTTTCACAATTTTTTATTTTTTTTACACTTTTCACTTTTTTTTTTAACTTAAAAATGTTATTTTATTTATTTAATTATATCAAGCAGATTTTGTGAATTAATCTCACTGTTACTGCATGATAAATTAATAAATTTTTGGTTATTATCAGGCTGCTTCAAACTTCAGAACAGCCGATAATAAGTTAGTGACACTGATCCTGCAGCAGTTCAGGATTCAGCTGTTACTAAATGTTTTCTGATTGTTGCAACAACGATCAGCAAACAAACATTCTTCTTCCAGGAATAGATACATTGTAGGAATAGACACATTTTGTATCTATTCATGAAAGAAAAAAAAAAAAGCCAGTATAGCTTGAGAGAGATATCTCTCGATCTATACGAGCTGTCAGAATGCCGGCAAAAGCCGGCATCTGTGTCCGCTTTGCTTTGACTCTCAGACACCCGATATTAAGGTATCGGGTGTCTGAAAAAGGTTAACCCTTTCATTAATGAATGCCTCTGTAGTAAGGGCATACATTAATGAATGTTAAAAGCTGATTCTCAGCGATTAACAGCCCTCTAAAGCAGCAAATAACTCGTCACGTACAGTGTACGTGACAAGTCATTTGGTCCCTTTGTGGCTGGACGTACAGTGTACGTCTCCCGTCACGAAGGGGTTAAAAGGGAGAACCCTTTTGCCAGCCCACGTGCGATCACCTGATCAAGTACCAGCTGTTGCAGTGAGAGGCTTTCAAGCCATTACCTCTTTATATCCTATTTTTTGGGAAAACCTGTTCTATCGTGGGATCACCAGGAAACGTTTTTCTATTTGCAGCCTCATACTGTTGTCCTATGCCACTAAGTTTATTTAAGAGCTCTTCAACTAAGGGCCCCAAAACTGGCAGGACACTAAGGGCCCCAATGCTGGCTCTACTGGCCAGTACTCTAGAAAGAAATGTTGGATTGTTATTAGTGGGATAAACTGCCTTATTTCATCATAGATACCTTATTGTTTTACAGTCAGTTACAATATGTTGCTCTGTTAGTGCTATTTATTGCTAGTGTGCGTGTGCTGCTAATACATTCGCTGTGTTAATCTTGCGAAATATATTTGTTGTTTAATATTACTATTTGTTCCTCTCGTTTGAAACCAAGGGCCTTTGGCTTATATTCAAGCCCATTATATTACCCAAGATGTGTTGTTGTGTTGTGGGTCCAGTCTGGATGGTTCATCACTGTTGTGGGACAGAAAAACCTGAAATCTACAGTGGCTCCTTTGGGGGTGAGCACTACATATACTGTATAGACCATTTATATGATCATACAAGGTGATCATATCTTCCTTTTATCCCAGCTCCTAAACAGAGAATACATTTTTAGTTCAGTAAATCTTTCCTTGTAGCAGAAGTCCTTCATGACCCTTATTAATTTAGTTCATATTAGAAAACACAGTTGTGTTCATAGATTAACTATTGAAATCACACCAGACGCCCAGAATCACATGACCGCTTAGATTACTTGAATATGGAAAGGGTTATTTATGGTAAAAGTGGTCCTGACACAAGAAATATTAGAAATAATATTTGAATTTTCAAATTAAATGGATGCTTTTACCACAACTAACAATATTTTAACAGTAATATTTCTAAATTAATAAGGATAGCATGAGAAGGTTCTGATGGGTAAAAGGAAGAAATATATTTTGGGGTAATATTTTTTTGACTTCAAGACTGCTGAAGTTTATTGTTATTATCCTCCCTGATTCTTCACTGGAGCTCTGTAGAAAAATCTTAAGCATACGGAACACACATTGACACTTTGGCTTCCCACAATTTACTATAGAGATAACCTATCTCCAAGACTGAGAATAGCTTGACAAGTGCAAATGCAGTGGAGGATTGTGGAGTCTTAGTTGGCTTTGTATAACTTTATTTCAGGCTTACTTTAAAGTACTTGTGCCTTTCTTTTCAACCTTCCAATTAAAGTATTCAACTGTAGCATTTGGCAATGCGGAGTGACTGGATTATATAGTAGTGTATTGCTATTCACTTTAGCTAAACATGTTTCTAAACTTTATTATGAATAAAGATAAAAATGTGAACCCTTTGAGAACAGTCAGTGATTAGTAAGTACTTCCTAGTGTGTGTTACGTTATCTCAAGTCCCTCAAAGCCAGTATATGTTTTTCTAGCACTCCTTAATATCTAAAAATGGTTTCCTAATAATCTCTTAATGCTTTCAAATACATTAAAACACTCTTGGATTTGTTTTACATATACACCTCCTATTTCATAATGAAATTTGATCTGTGAAAACATCCTCTAACAGCTGGACTCTAAGCAGACATAAAATCCCCAAATTAATACAGCTCTGTAATCATTAATAGATAATTACATTTATTTTTTTTAAGACAAACAATGTAAGGACATTCATTTGACCGATTATTACTCTCTTGCAGTTCCTGTACTGCAGGTTTAGAGACTGAGAAGATAAGGCACTGCAAGCAGCCTATCAGTTTATGTGCTGAGAAGTAGCTTGCTGAGAGGAAGAGAAAGAAGAGTGACAAATAGATGAGCTCATCACTGTGTTGCTTCTCCTTTCACTGTTCAGTCAAAGGATAGGGTGGATCCAGGACAACCTGGGTTCAGAGGAAGTTGGTTAAATTATGCTGGCCATCAGACTAAGGACTTCTACGTTATGATGAAGTTAAAAAGCAAAAATACCTTTGTTATTATTGGAGTCGACGTGGTAGTTGTTTTTTTATCCGAAATACGAATTCCGTTAACGGATTACGGATCAGAATTTCGGATTAAAAAAAACTACCATCAACTCCAATATAAATGTACTTTGCTTTTAACTTCAATATAACGAATGTTCGTAACGGAACGAAAATACGTCAACGGAATTTCGTATTTCCTGCCTGTATTGTAATGCAACTCTCAGCAGCAGAAGAGAAAACCTCTGATTGGTCAACCAAAACGAAATACGAATTCCGTTAACAGATTCCGGATTTCGTATTTCGTATTTTTAAAAAAACTACCATCAACTCCAATATAAATGTACTTTGCTTTTTAACATCAATATAACGAATGTTCGTAACGGAACGAAAATACGTCAACGGAATTTCGTATTTCCTGCCTGTGTATTGTAATGCAACCCTCAGCAGCAGCGGATCCGTATTTCGGATTTTAAAAAAAATCTTGTCATATTGTTCAACCTCATTTACAGGGGTAATATTAGTTCCTGTTTCAAAGAAATTCGGATCCGAAATT